>NW_006239284.1:202234-245562 GCF_000226075.1 Solanum tuberosum | reverse complement strand
GACAGTCAGTCAGTTAGTATTGAGTCTCTTATCTATGTATATATGTAAATATTCTATTTTGAGACACGAGTTGCCTTTTGGCATGTTATGCATCAGTCACGTTGTTTTATAACCTTGCATTGCATTGAGTTATTCTGTTGAGTTAGGTTTCCGCTGAGTTAAGAAAGCCAGGCCAAGGGTTCGCTTGGGGCCAACAATGGTCTCCGGGTGCCGGTCCCGCCCAAGGTGTAGGCTCGGGGCGTGACACCACTGATATGCTCCATGGTATTTCCCATATTTCATCAATGATTTTGTTTAGAATAAGAGAGTCTGTCTCCATGATTAGAGGCATGAGGTTATTATTAACACAATACTGCAATCCTTCTTTGAAGGCTCCCACCTCTGCTTCTAAAATACTGCATAACTCCACACTTTCTATCTCTGCGTAGACCAATTCTCCATTGCTATTTCTCACACTAAATGCCTTTGAACTGAGGTGTAGTTAATCTCTGGAAGAACCATCAGTATTGCATTTAAAATTACCTTCAGGAGGACAAATCCATTTCACCACTTTACAAGATAGGATAAGAATGTAATCTTCCAAGAATTTGACAATTAGGGGCCATTGAGTAGGCATGTTGGATAGCCAAGGATATCTAGTTATGGCCATTAGGTAGATATTCCTGTTGACCTTTCTTACCATAGCCTGTCTAGACATATTTCCTCCATGCTTGATTCTATTCCTTCTTTTCCAAATCTGTCATACAATGAATATAGGAATTGATTTAAACAATGGTTTTAGCTTGGGGCTGCATTCTCCCCCCCCCCCACCATTGATAGATAGTCTGCTTCATTTTAATGAAAGGTCCTTGAATTCCAGCAGCTCCTGAAAATGTTTCCCATAAATACTTTGCATCTGGACAGGACACAAATAGGTGATCAAATGTTTCCGGTGTAGAGTTATTACAACATACACAATTAAATGTGTCTATTATGTTAAACCTAACCAGAATCTCACCAATGGGGATTCTCTGAAACCACATTCTCCAAAGTAAGAAAGAAACTCTGAAAGGAATGCCCTTTTCCCAAATAAACATGATGTCTTGCTGAATTTCCTTCCTCTGTCTCATTAGATCCCAAGCACTTTTCACTGTAAACTTTCCTTTGCTATTTGGCATCCACCAATGTTGATCTCTTTCTTCAGTTATTTAACCCATACACAGTACCTTTTTCACCTGCTCACATATCTCTTCATTGAAGATCTCTTTTAACAAATCTTGATTCCACCCATTAGTATCCATTACACAACTTACATCAACAAATTCATGATTTATGGTATGTGAAATAGGCATCGGGAAGTGTAGAGCTCCTGATTGAGTCCAATTGTCATGCCAAAGACTGGCCTGACCACCTCTAGCTTCCCACCATATTTCTTGATCTATATAATATCTAGCCTGAAGCATCAACTTCCAAACTTGAGATCCTCCTTTCCATTCTACTGTCTGTGGACCATGCCTCTTACAATACTTATTCCACATGTAATTTGACCACAAGGTATTTTTGGTCCTAAAATTCCACCAAAGTTTAGCAAATAAAGCTTTTGAGACATCTATCAATGACCTAAAACCAAGACCTCCTTCCTCCTTAGGAACGCACATGTCATTCCAAGAAATCCAGTGTTTTGCCCTCCCATCCTCTTTAAAATTCCATAGAAATTTAGAAAACATTCTATGAATATCATTTATGATACTTTTAGGAGGGACAATAACTGACAGGAGGTATATGGGCATGCTCTGCAAAACATGGTTAATGAGAACTACCTTACCCCTAAAGGACAGTAACTTTCCTTTCCAAATATGAAGCTTACTTTGCATCTTCTTGTTCAGTTCTCTAAAGTCAGATTTCCTTTTCTTGGCATGTCCAATTGGACATCCAAGATACATCAAAGGAAATTTTCCTTATTCAAAACAGTAGTATCCTCCACTATTTTCACGGACTCATTTGCTGCTTTACTGAACATGTAAAATAGGCTTTTTTCCTTGTTGATTTTCTGACCAGATTGCTTTTCATATTCCTGCAATACATTCATTATCAAGGTTAAAGATTTCTTTTCTACTACTGCAAATATAATAGTATCATTTGCATATGCTAGATGATTTAACCTGTCACTCCACTTAGGCATTCCAAAGCATTTAAAATCATTGTGATCAAATAAATTATTTAAAGCTTTAGATAAAACCTCTACAGTTAAAATAAATAAAACAGGAGATAGAGGATCCCCTTGTTTTACTCCTCTTATAGAGTGGAAGAAACCCTTAGCTTGCCCATTGATGAGAATAGAATACCAGTTATTTGCTAGAACTCTCCATATCATATCTATAACAACATCATCAAAAACCATCTGAGCCAATACACTTGTCAGGAACCTCCAATTAACCCTGTCATGTGCCTTGGCCATATCCAGTTTGATCACAACATTATTTGGCTTCCCCCTTTTTCTAATATTTGAAACAATTTCTTGGGCCAACAAAACATTTTAAGCAATATCTCTTCCTTTCACAAAACCTGATTGATTTAGTTAGATTAGTCTGGGAAGAAGACCCTCCAATCTATCATGAATAACTCTGGATATGATTTTATTAATGAAATTACTTAAGCTAATAGGTCTTAAGTCTGAAAAAGTTTGAATAAACTCTTTTTTAGGTAGTAAGACCAGATTAGTATGAGTAATCGATTTAGGTAGAGTCTGGCCCTTAAAAAAAGCATGAACAATCCCAACAACATCTGGACCTACTATTGACCAACACTTCTGGAAGAAATGACCTGTAAAGCCATCAGGTCCACATGCACTATCTCCATTTAGTCTGAACATCACTGATTTAATTTCCTCTTCTTCAGGTATGTCTTTAATCAAAGCATTTTCTTCTCTATTGATAGTTGGCTTAATAAGATGGATTAAATTAAAATCCTCTCTACAATCACTCCCAGTAAACTAATGTTGGAAAAAGCTCAAATCATACAATCAAGTAACAGGTTCATGGCATGTATTGTTCACACATAATCGTTTCATCAAGTTCTATTCACATTTCCCTATTCACACACACGCATGCATACAATATAGCAATCAATCGGCATATATCATACAAACAGGAAATCAAACCTTCACCTACCTCTAAATCAAGCTTGAATCCTCCTAAGACACTTGAGCCTTCCATTTCCGAATTCTTTCCGCTTGTTCTAGGTCTACAAACGATTAATATAACGCAAGGATCAATAATTAAGGTCTAATTTACCTGGATTATAACAAACCTAATAACCCAAGATCAAACCCATGATCCTAATGTGCAGCTAGGATTTTTTCCACCATTAACTTCAGGCCAAAATTCTCCCCCAATGATATTTACCCAAAAATTTAAGTTCTACGGATCGAAAAATGAATTAGAAGAGTAAAATCCTTACCTTTAGCACCAAAAGTCGTGAAAAACTGTCAAGAAATCGTCCTGGTCATCTCCTAACTCTTAAGAACGAAGTTTGCATAACGAAATTGGGGATTTTCCCCGACTTAAGTCGTGACTGGCCCGTTACGGCGGACCACAACCCGCCACAGCGGCCCTGCCCTAGCGGGAATAATCCCCCCCCAGCGGCTTACACGGAGACAAAAGCTCGGAATTTGAGTTCCAAGCTCCCATTTCACAACACACTTTCAACCCTTGACGTTCAGAAACTATCCTTTCACCCCAAGAACAATTTTGAGAGTTCTACTCGCCTGAATTTGATTTCATTAAGTCGTACGGACTCCTTAACGTCTTATCTATCGACTCATATGATCACATTTATAGTTAAATCTCCCATTCATTACCAGATTTCCCTAGACCTCACCTGATTTAGATTCCGTCCAAATCTTGACTAGGATACAATTTTTCAAGTCACTACTTGAAAGTTTTCTGGTCCAAATTCTCCCCCATTGACTTTTTCATAACAACAGAGTCGTTACAATAGATACCATTTACCCATCACTCGTCCCTGAGTGACACAGTAGGAAAAACTGGCTAAAGTAAGAGTAGAGTAGTACCTGAATCGTCGAACAACTGGGGATACTTGTCTCACATGTCCTTCTCGGTTTCCCAAGTAGCTTCCTCAACCGAACGATGCTTCCATTGAACTTTCACGGACTTAATATCCTTGTTCCTTAGCCTCAGACATCATGATCAAGAATTGCAATCGGTTCCTCCTCATACGGAAGGTCCTTGTCTAAGAAAACTAATTCCCATTTTATGAGGTAATCTCTGTCCCTATGATACTTCTTCAACTTGGACACATAAGACACTGGATGAACTCCAGATAAGCTAGGGGGTAAGGCCAATCTATAAGCCACTGGCCCTACACAGTCAAGAATCTCAAATGGACCAATGTATCGAGGAGTGAGCTTACCCTTCTTACCGAATCTCATCACCCCCTTTATGGGTGACACTTTTAGAAGAACTTGTTCACCAGCCAGAAATGCCCCTTACCTTACGGTCTGCATACTTTTTCTATGGACTTTGGGCTGCTAGTAGTTTAGCTTGGATACTTCTCACTTTATCCTGAGCATCTTTCACCAACTCAACCCTAAAGGTTTCACATCTCCCGCCTCAAACCACCCTATGGGTGATCTACATCCCCTCCCAGAAAGTGCCACGAACGGTGCCATGTCAATGCTGGAGTGGTAACTGTTATTATAGGAGAACTCACACAACGGTAGGAACTTATCCCAATGTCCTCCAAAATCAATTACACATGTCCTCTAACACTTGATCAGTTCTCCCTGATTGCCCATCCGTCTGTGGATGGAAAGTTGTGCTAAAAGTGAGTTGAGTTCCCAACTCATCATGCAATTTTCTCCAAAACGTAAATGTGAACTGCATACCACGGTCTGAGATGATAGAAAGGGGCACCCCATGCAGCCTCACTATCTCTTTCACATAAACCTTAGCCAACTGCTGAGCATTATAGTCTAGCTAACTGGAATAAAATGGGCTAACTTAGTAAATCTGTGAACGACTACCCAAATGGAATCAAACTTACCCAAGGTCTTGGGAATACCAACTACGAAGTCCATAGCTATCATTTCCCACTTCCATTCCGAAATTGACATTCGTTAAAGCAACCCTGCAGGCCTTTGGTGCTCATACTGTACCTGCTGACAATTTTGGCACTTAGCCATAAACTTAGCTATGTCTTTCTTCATACCAGGCCACCAATAAAGTCGCTTCAAATCTCGATACATATTGGTCACACCCAGAGGAATGGAATACCGCGAACTATGGGCTTTTGTCAACATTTTCTGAATCAAGTCATCTACTCGGGGAACACAAATTCTCCCTTTAAAACTAAGCACACCTCCCGCATCAAGAACCACATCTTATGCCTTACCAGATGCTGTCTTCGTTCTAAGCTCATTCAAATTCTCATCCTCAAACTGTTTGGCCTTGATCTCATCAATATATGTGGGTCTAACCTCAATGCTAGCTAACGCCCCACCTTTCTCTAAGATGCCCAACTACATGAGCTTAGACTCCAATGTCTGAATATCCTTGGCCAAAGGTCGCTTGGATACACCTAAACAAGCTAGACTACCCATACTTACCACCTTTCGGCTCAAAGCGTCTGCCACCACGTTAGCCTTACCCGAATGATACTGGATGGTGACATCATAATCCTTAAGTAACTCCATCCACCTTCGCTGTCTCAGATTTAAGTCCTTTTCAGTGAATAAATGTTGCAGACTACGATGATCAGTAAACATCTCACACTTGACACCATAAAGGTAATGCCGCCAGATCTTAAGGGCAAACACTACCGCTGCCAACTCCAAATCATACGTCGGGTAGTTCCTCTCATGCACCTTCAACTGTCACGATGCATAAGCTATAACATTCCTATCATGTATCAAAACAACACCTAAACCCGAATGTGAAGCATTACAATAAATAATGAAGTCTTTACCTTCCACCGATAGTGCTAGAATAGGTGATGTGGTCAGGAGAGTCTTGAGCTTTTGAAAGCTTTCTTCACATTTTTCAGTCTATTCGCAAGGAACCTCCTTTTTGGTCAGCCTTGTCAGAGGAGTGGCAATAGAAATAAAGTTTTTCACAAACCGATGATAGTAGCTAGCGAGCCCTACAAAACTCCTGACTTCAGTCACAGAGCTAGGCCAGACCCAATTCTTAATCGCTTTAATCTTTTGGGGATCTACCATTACCCCTTCCCTTGAAACTACATTCCGAACTGAAGTCAACCAGAACTCACATTTGGAAAATTTAGCATATAACTTTTGTCTCCCAAGGACACCCAGAACTATACGAAGATGGCCGACATGTTCTTCCTCACTTTTTGAATAAACCAAAATGTCATCAATAAAGACAATAACAAAAGAATCCAGGAATGGTTTGAACACACCATTCATCAAACTCATGAAGGTTGAAGGTGCATTAGGCAATCCAAACGACATCACTAAAAACTCATAGTGCCCATAACGGGTCCTGAATGTCATTTTAGGTACATCATCAGGCCTAAAATCCTAAACTGATGGTAACCAGACCTTAGATCAATCTTAGAGAAAACTGACGCACCTTGTAATTGGTTGAAAAGATCATCTATCTAAGGCAATGGATACTTATTTAGAATGTGACCCTATCAACTGTCGATAGTCTATTCACATTCTCGTACTACCATTCTTTTTCTTAACAAGCAAGACATGAGCACAACACGGGGAAGCACTAGGACAAATGAAACCTTTATCAAGAAGCTCCTGGATTTGAGACTTAAGCTCTCTCAATTCTACCGGAGCCATGCGATAAGGACGGATGAAAATAGGGCGAGTACTTGGTTCCAAGTCAATGAAGAAATCTATATCTTTATCCAGAGGCATACCAGGCAAATCGGTAGGAAACACTTCCTTAAATTCAGAGACTACAGGAATAGACTCAATAGAGGGAGACTCAACCTCAAAATCCCGAACATGAGCCAAAAATGCCAAACACCCCTACCCCAATAGTTTCCTATCCTGAATAGAGGATATTACCTTAGCCGTCTTAGGCTTGAACACCCCTTCCCACTCTAACTTTTACGGACCCGGGATCTCTAGAGTCACAGAATTAGCATTACAATTTAACACATTATAATAGGGGGACAACCAAGGCATGCCTAAGATTATATCAAAGTCAGTCATATCCAAGATAACCAAATCAACCAAAGTCTGAAAACCCATAAACAAGATAGGACAAGCACAATATACATGGGTGACTATAACTGACTCTCCAACTGGGGTAGAAACATGGATGGAGGCATCAAGTACATCACAAACCATATCAAATCCCAAGGCAACTGAACTGACACATATGAATAAGTAGAACTTGAAAAAACAAGACAGTAGCCATCTGGTCACAGACAAGAATAGTACCTGTGATCACTGCATCAGACTCCTTAGCCTCGATCTTGCCTGAAAATGTATAACATTGAGCCCTGTCATCATGACGGGTGACCTCCTTGCCTGGTTGCATTGCTCCTCTACTTGCATTACCATTTCCCCGGCCTCCACAGCCTCGATGATTTCCTCCTAACCCACCTTGTGGACACTCCCTACCATTATTACTGTTGCCCGCGGGTACCATTGCTCTAGTTTGCTGATGCGCGGGATCAACAATGCGCAGGTGGGGACAATCTCTTTTCGTATGTCCAGGTTCTCCATAATTATAATAAGTGCAGTCAAAAGATGGCCTGTTGCACGTCGAAGGTGCGACTCATTGCTATCCTGAATAAAATTTTGTTGTTGAGTTCCTAAGTAACTACCTGTAAAAGTGGGCAAGGGTGACTAAATTGGCTGGGCTGCAGGTGTCAGCCTACCTGAACCTCTGGAGTAAGAACCATGAAAGTTACCAGTGCTCTTGGGCATCTTAACCAAAGCCTTGGCCTGCCCATCACGTCTAACTCCTTCCACTTTCTTCACAAAATATGTCACCTCATTAAAACTTTTCCTTGTAGAGGTCATGTGAACAAACAATACCTGTAGTTCGGGGCTCAGTCCCTTAAGGAATAAACGAATCCTCTCCTCCTCAATAGTCAACAATTGTGTAGCATAACTAGACAAATCATGGAACTTAGCCTCATAAGCAGCTACAGACATACCACCCTGCTCCAAATCCATGAACTCATCCTTCTTGCGATCCCTCAAAGTCTAGGGCACATATTTTTCCAAAAACAAAGCATGAAATTGCATCCAAGTGAGTAGGGGAAAAACTGACGATCTACATTCCACATAGGCCCTCCACCACTGCTTAGCCTCACCCTGAAGCTGGAATATCACAAACTCTACTCCATGCTGATGTTCAATACCCAACTTATGAAACCTCTCATAACAATCCAAAATGAAATTATAGGCGTCCCCACTCTTAGAACCATGGAACACACGCGACTTCAACTTCAGAAACTTAGACAACATCTCATGCTCATTACCAGTCATCACGAGACCTAATAAGGGATGGAAGAAGGCATCAGTGCCTAACGCTCCATCTACCCTGGGAATAGTAGCAGTAACGGGGCGGTTGATCGGAGGTTAAGCAACTTGAACTGCAAGAAGGACTCCAGGGTCGACCAACCCCTTCAGGAAAGACATGATTTATTGAGCTAACACTAGGTCTAAGGGAGAAACGTCGGTATTCCTAGCCGGTGCATCCTCTTCCTGTCCAACATCCCCTTCGTCCTCAATCTCCATATTCTCTTCTACTTCTTCTTGAGGTGCGGGAGGGGCCTCTTCTCTTGGAACATTCTCAGTTGGGTTACACCCCTGGCAGGTGCCACTCTTCCTCAGCCCCTGCCCCTTGCTCTTCCCCTACCCCTGCCTCACCCACAACCTTTAGTTGCAGACTCCTCGGCTAGCTCATTGACGGGAGCTACGGGCTTGACACCATTGAATCGTGTGTTAACTATCTGCGAACAGAAGAGTGAAGGAGATTAGATACCAATTTGGATCACCAGATACCAATTAAAATCAAGTTATAGTAAGAAAGGAGACAAGAGAAGATAAAGATATTTCATAAAGTCCTATAGCCTCTCGAAGAAAACTACAGACGTCTCTGTACCATTTCGCAAGACTCTACTAGACTCGTTTTGGTACATTGAGATCAATGAACCTAGGGCTCTGTTACCAACTTTGTCACGACCCAGACCGTCGTGATTAGCACCAACACTAACCCTCCGGTGGGAGAACCATTACTATAACCCAACCAAGCAACTTAACGAAAAAAACTAAGCATTTAAAGATATAGAAGCAGGTTTAAATGTCTAAAGAAAAATGGAGTTCCCATAAATTTCGAAAGTTAAGCAAAACAACTACCAAAACATTTGCAGAAAACAACTTCTAAAACTTGAAAGTCAATGTACCAAAACTCTACTAACGACAAGTCTAAGACCAAGGAGTACAACCCAAAGACTAAACAAACAAATTATCTAAAGAACTAGTCTAAGTACGAAGAGAATGGACTAAACAAAATGAGAACTCATGGCAGCAGAGAAGAACTGGCTCACCCTTCAATTCGGTCTCGATCAGTGATCTCCTTAATGAGGTCTGTCAATAGCTGCCTGAAGATGCCCTGTACTCAACAAAGAAATAGCAAGTGTAGTATTAATGCATAGCCACAGTGTACTAGTAGGATCATGCGGCTACTCTCATATGCACAATATACAACAAACAATCACAATATAGTAAGCACACATATACATAATACAGTTCAACTATCATTTCAAAACAACATACAGTCTCCCATTATCAATGACAAGTAGACATAGCTTAATAATCACAAGTAGTTCTCTCATAGAACCCATACCCAAACCGTTATTGTGTCGGAACGTGACACCCGATCCAATGAATGTGTCGGAACGTGACACCCGACCCAATATATGTGTTGGAATGTGACATCCGATCCAATGTATGTGTCAGAACGTGAAACCCAATCGAATTAGCATAGCCACAATCATAATCACATCCATAATAGACAATACTCAAATCATACAATCAAGTAACAGGTTCATGGCATGTATTATTCACACAGAATCATTTCATCAAATTCAATTTGCATTTCCCTATTCACATATACGCATGCATACAATATAGCAATCAATCGGCATATATCACACAAACAGAAAATCAAACCATCACCTACCTCGAAACCAAGCTTGAATCCTCCTAAGACACTTGAGCCTTCCCTTTCCAGATTTTTTCCGCTTGTTCTAGGTGTCATGCCACGAGCCTAGACCCTGGGAGGGACTGGCACTCGAGAACCATTGTTGGCCCCAAGCGAACCCTTGGCCTGGCTTACTACTCACCGGAAGACTTAAACATTAGAAGAACAGTCTCAAATAATGAACTCATGAAAAAAAATTGGAATGTTTAAAAAGGAAACACTTAACTAGCCAAGATGGCAACTCAAGTCTCAAAACATAAGGCGATAACAAAATAGTGACTAATGAATTAACTAACTGTTTATCTATCTATGAAGCCTCTAATAACTGAGATGGACGTCGAGACAAGACCCACGACATCCTAATGAACTAAAATACTGGAAAGCAATAAAAATGGATCCTCCGGAAGCAAAGAGGCTCACCAACAACTCTAGAGCTCAACTAGAATCAACAATGCGCTGGATGCTGATCCTGGTTACCTATATCTGCATCATTAAAAGATGCAGGCCAAATGGCATTAGTACATTGAATGTACGAGAATGCGAGGGGAAAATCTAAACAAGACATAATCTTGAAAGGAACCGAAAGAACAAACCAGGTCTCAACTCAACTCAACTAATTCAAAGATCTTTCCTACGGTATCTTGTAGCACACCCAACTCATCCTGAGCTAGGAGTTATGGTCGTTTGTAGTTGACCAAAAACTCATACTTAACTTAACTTTGTCAAATGTCCAGATTTTTCATTCTTTCCAAAAATGACTCTTTCTAATTCTAGCCCTTTCTAGTTGCGGGGTGTTACAATATCTCCCCATTGGTAACATTCGTCCTTGAATGAGATCAATCTTAGCAGGCTAAGGGCGTAACATCTAACCTTTAGTTCAAACACCCAACAAGCAAAAATGCAAATACAACATGCCAACTTATAAATAAATACCAAGAAAAGGATTAGTACCTTAATTTGGAACCTCTCCGGATTCGAAGAGATGTGGATATCTCGTTTTCATATTTTCCTCAGCTTCCCAAGTAGATTCCTCACCAAACCGATTCTTCCAAAGAACTTTGACTGATACTACCTCTTTTGTTCTCAACTTGCAAACTTGGCGATCTAGAATTTGAACAGGAATCTCCTCATAAGATAAGCTATCGTTGATACTAATATATTTAGTTGGTATGATCAATGAAGGATCTTCCATATGCTTTTTCAACATGGAGATGTGGAACACCGGATGAACTGCTTCTAATTCTTGTGGTAGCTCTAACTCATAAGCTACATTGCCAATCCTCTTGGATATTCTGTAAGGACCAATATACCGAGGACTAAGCTTCCCCTTCTTGCCAAACCTCATAACACCCTTCATGGGTGAAACTTTTAAGTAGACCCAATCATCTACTTCAAACTCTAAGTCTCTTCTCCTAACATCTGTATAGGATTTTCAGACGACTCTGCGCTGTCTTTAACCTTTCTTGAATAACTTTCACGTTCTCCATAGCTTGATGAACTAAGTCTGGTCCTATCAACCCAGCTTCACCAACTTCAAACCATCAAATAGGAGATCTGCATCTTCTCCCATAGAGATCTTCATAAGGAGCCATCTAGATGCTAGAGTGGTAACTATTGTTGTAAGCAAACTCGGTGAGAGGTAGGTGATCGTCCCAATTACCCTTGAAATCAATCACACATGCCCTCAACATATCTTCTAGAGTCTGAATAGTGCGCTCTGCTTGACCATCTGTCTGAGGATGAAAAGCGGTACTTAAGTCCACCTTTGAACCCCAAGCCTTTCTGGAATGACTTCCAGAACTGTGCAGTAAATTGTGCACCTCTATCTAATATAATCGAAACTGGCACCCCATGAAATCTAACTACCTCTTGAAGATACAACTTTTCATAGTCCTCTGCTGAATGGGTAGTCTTTACCGGCAAAAAGTGGGCTGATTTTGTCATTCTATCAACAATCACCCAAATAGAAACATGTTGCCTACGAGACAATGGCAACCCAGTAGTGAAATCCATATTTATCATATCCCACTTCCATTCCGAAAGTTCTATATTCTGAGCCATATCATCGGGCCTTTGGTGCTCTACTTTAACTTGTTGACAATTCAGACACTTAACAACAAACTCTGCAATGCCCTTCTTCATACTACTCCATTAATAAACTTCTCTCAAGTCACGATACATCTTTGTGGAACCCGGATGGATAGAATATCTGGAGCTATGACCTTCCTCCATGATCCTCTCTTGGAGTTAATCCACCCTTGGTACACACAACCAACCTTGATACCTCAATACACCATCTCCCCCTTGTTCAAAAGCCATTACTTTTTGCTTATGAACAATTGCCTTCAATTCAAGCAATATAGAGTCCTGTTATTGCTTCTCTTTCACTTCTGACACTAATGATGATTCTGCCCCATTCATCACCACTACTCCTCCTTCTGTGGAATCCATTAGTCGAACTCTTAATCATGCAAGTCTATGCACCTCTTTTACTAGTTCTTTCTTCTCTTTCTCAACATGGGCAATACTACCCATAGATAATCTACTCAAGGCATCAACAACAACATTAGCCTTACCTGGGTGATAAGGAATACTCATATCATAATCCTTGAATAACTCTAACCACCTTCGCAGTTTGAGATTAAGCTCTTTCTGACTAAACACATATTGAAGACTCTTGTGATCAGTGAATACATCTACATGAACACCATACAAATAATGACGCCATATTTTCAAAGCAAATACTATGGCAGCCAACTCTAGATCATGGGTTGGGTAGTTCCTCTCATGAACTTTCAACTATCTGGAGGCATAAGCTATAACTTTGCCATTCTGCATTAACACACAACCCAAACCAACTCTGGACGCATCACAATATACCACAAAGCCTTGCGTACCTTCTGGTAAGCTCAATACTAGGGTAGTAGTCAACCTCTTTTTTAATTCCTGCAAGCTTTACTCACAAGCTTCAGACCATTGAAATTTCACTGTTGTTTTAGTCAACTTGGTCAAAGGGGATGAAACAGATGAGAACCCCTCTACGAACCTTCTGTAATATATGGCCAACCTCAAGAAACTCCTAATATCAGTTGGAGATGTGGGTCTAGGCCAATTCTGCACCGCCTCTATTTTCTGAGTGTCAACTTTAATTCCATCACCGGAAACAATATGGCCTAAAAATTCCATAGACTCAAGACAAAACTCATACTTAGAGAACTTGGATTACAACTCCCTATCCTTTAGAGTTTGGAGAACTATTCTGAGATGGCTAGTATGATCTTTCATTCCTCGAATAGATTAGAATGTCATCAATGAGCACGATAACAAATATATCTAAATAAGGCATGAATACTCTGTTTATAAGGTCCATGAACGCTGCAGGTGCATTAGTTAAACCTGATGACATGACCAGAAACTCATAATGATCATAACGAGTCCTGAAAGTTGTCTTTGGAATATCATATTCCCTTACTCTTAACGAATGGTAGCTTGATCTGAGATCTATCTTGGAAAAACAAGTAGCACCCTGAAGTTGATCAAAGAGATCATCAATTCTCGGAAAAGGATACTTATTCTTGATGGTAATCTTGTTCAACTGACGGTAATCTATACACATCCTAAGGGAACCATCCTTCTTCCTCATAAACAAGACCGGAGCACCCCAAGGTGAGACACTTGGTCGAATAAAACCTTTCTCTAGGAGATCTTTCAACTGTTACTTTAACTCTTTCAACTTTGCTGGTGCCATTCTATATGGAGGAATAGATATAGGATGAGTATCTGGAAGAAGGTCTATATCGAAGACTATTTTTCTCTCAGAAGGGACTCCGGGAAGATCAACTGGAAAGACTTCTGGAAACTCTTTTACTACTGAAACTGACTGACTAAGAGGTATCTCAACACTAGAGTCATTAACTCGGACTAAGTGATAGACACACCCCTTGGAAACTAACTTTCTTGCCTTAAGGTACGAAATAAAATGACCCTTAGGCCCTGCTGAACTACTCTTCCACTCTAAGACTGGCTCATTTGGAAATTGGAACTTGACAACTCGAGTTGTACAATCAACTAAGGCATAACAGGCATGAAGCCAGTCCATACCAAAGAATAACATCAAAATCTACCATGTATAACTACAACTAAATCAGTCATGGTGCTCTTGTGATTGACGGAAATGATACAATCATGAAGACTATCTCTCTGCTAGAATAGACTCACCAATAGATGTAGAAACACTGAAGGGCTCACTAAGTTTTCCAGGAAGAATATCAAAATTCATCTCAATATATAGAGTTACAAAGGATAAACTCGCTCCTGGATCTAGAAAAGCATAAACATCAAAGTTAAAAGACTTGGATCATACCAGTGACAACATCTGGAGAATCCTCTTACTCTTGGCGATTAGTGATAGCATAAAGACGGTTTCCTGCTCCGCCTGCCCCTAAAGTAACTCCTCTAGATGCCGCTCTGTCTGGTGGAGCAACTGAAGAAGACTGGGCTCTATTGCCCCCATTACCAGTACCCTGCTTTTCTTTGGACACTCTCGCATAAAATGACCGTTTTGGAAACACTTAAAGCAGCCAGTGGACCCATCATGACACATCCCTGAGTGGTTCCTACCACACTTAGCACATGCAGGAGGCTTACAACCCCCCCCCCCTTGTGCCATACTACCCTGAGAATAGGCAGGTTTAGCTCTGAAATTCTTACTATTGTACTCAGTTTTGTTCTTTGGTGCAAGTGCACTAGCCGATGATGGAGCAGGTCCCTTTTGTTTCTGTTGGAAGAAAGATCGGTTCGCATTACTCTTTTGCTGCTTGAACTCATTCCCTGCTGTCTTAGCCCTCCTATTCTTAAACCCTTCTCTATCCCTCAACTTGTCCTCCTCAACTTGTTGCACATGGATCATTAGCCTTGCTATGTCCATATCCCCTATCAGCATAGTTGCCTTGCCTTCCTTGCTTGACAGGCGAGACAACCCAGCAAAAAATAAATTCATCTTACTCCTCATGTCAGCAACCATCTCCGGAGCATAGCGAGAAAGTTGTGTGAACTTCAGACTGTACGCATGAACATTCAAAGAATCCTGCTTAAGAGTGAGGAACTCTCGTACCTTAGCCTCTCTTAGTTCTCGAGGAAAGAAACCCCCCAAGAAGGCCTTCTCTAAACAAGCCCAACTCACAGGTGGTGCTCCCTCAGCTCGGTTCTTCTTCCATTGGTCGAACCATATCCTAGTGACACCCTTCATTTGGTATGCAGCTAGTTCCACCCTCTCAGTATCAACAACATGCATGATCTCAAAAACCTTATGAAGCTCTTCAACAAAATTCTCTGGATTCTCAGTAACACTTGAACCTGTGTAGCTTGGTGGATTCATCCTTAAGAACTCTCGGATCCTTGAAGTGTCAGCCACTTCTTGTCGATTCCCTCTTTGTTGCGCAGCTTGATTGGTCACAACTTGGCTCAACATCTAGATGGATTTACGAAATTCAGCATCGGTGACCTCTCCTTGGGGTTGCACTTCTGGTGCATTAGGCACCCCTTGTTCCTATGGTTCAACATTCCTTCTAATCGAATGACCTCGGACAACTCTTCGTGGAGGAATGATCTAAAAGACACGCGCAAGCAATAGTTAGAAAGAAACATTTATAGAGATACACTCTATCGCACGAAATGAGTATGAAAGAAGTAAGATAGTTCCTAAGTGTCGCAGGCTCCTAATTATAGATGTGGCGCGCTTCACACCGATAACTAGGACTCTACTGACACGACTTCATAAACTCCCTAAGACTCTTGAACTCTTGTCTCTGATACCAAGTTTGTCACACCCCGAGCCTACACCTTGGGTGGAACTGGCACTCGAGAACCATTGTTGGCCCCAAGCGAACCCTTGGCCTGACTTACTACTCAGCGGAAGAATTAAACACAAGAAGAACAGTCTCAAATAATGAACTCATGAAAAAAAAATCTTAGAATGTTTTAAAAGAAACACTCAACTAGCCAAGATGACAACTCAAGTCTCAAAACATAAGCCAATAACAAAATAGTGACTAATGAATTAACTAACTGTCTATATATTTATGAAGCCTCTAATAACTGATATGGACGTCGGTATAAGACCCACAACATCCTAATGAACTAAAATACTGGAAAGTAATAAAAAGGGATCCTCCAGAAGCAAGGAGGCTCACCAACAACTCTGGAGCTCAACTAGAATCAATGATGCGCTGGATGTTGATCCTGGCTACCTGTATCTATATCATTGAAAAATGCAATCCAAATGACATCAGTACATTGAATGTACGAGTATGCGAGGGGAAAATCTAAACAAGACATAAACTTGAAAGGAACTGAATAACAAACCTGGTCTCAACTCAACTCAACGGAACTGAACTCATTTCAATATAAAGCAGTATAAATAAGTGCAGTGTAAAGAAAAGCTTTTTAAAGCATGGATAGAAACTCTGTGTATTTAGAAATACAATAATAATTTTGTATGTATGCGAAGATACAATATGAACTCTGGAATGTATATAAAAATACAAAATACTGTTATGGGAGTTTCTCTAATCGACAACTATCACGTAAGAGCTATTGTGATGATATATCATTTTGCCTCACGTTGCCAGGGCCGTCCTATACCTTGCCGAGGGTATAGAACCTGACTACTAAGTAGATCCACTAGTCTATGCTAAAAATCACTAAGGAATCATCTAAAAAGTATGACCCTTTTCTACCCATGTTGGCTACATGGTTTATGGGGGGTGGGAGTTGTCTGAACTCTACCCCATATCGGTTTAAAAACATACTTCTTTATGTGGTTTGAGATAATTGCTCAAAACTTAGCTCAAAGTCTCCTCTTGGAAATCAAAGTTTCCTCTCTTGCTTAATTTTGAAAGCATTTACTCTTTACCGAAAACTAGCTCAAAGGCTCTTTTGGAAATCAAAGTTTCCTTTCTTATTTAAATATGAAAACATTTTACTCTTTTGGAATACATAGTCTCGATATACTCTTTTGAAGAAATGGACTTCAATCTTTACTTTTTACTCAACTCAAAACTCAAGTCTTAAAACAAAGTTAAAATGTTTGTAAAAGACTTTTGGAAAACTCTATGAACTTCTCTTGACTTGACTCTCAAGTTATTGATGATTTCATGTTGTTTAGACGTACCTTAGAGTGTAGGAATCAACTAGGAAACATAGGTAAGTTTCAAGGGAACTAATACAGAAAGAAGTGGGAAGAAGTAGAAGACCTGACGTCCCTGGCGCTCTGAGTGGCTCAGGGCGCCAGAGGCAAAAATTTAGAAATGAAGTTGGGGCGCTCTAAGTGGTGCGGTGCCCCAGAGCCCAAACTTCAGGCACTGAAGTGGGGCGCTCTGAGTGGTGCGGTGCCCCATCCCCCTGCCCTTGCCCAGAAAATACCCATTTTTTCTTACTCGTTTTTCATCTCTAAACCCTCTAGATTCACTTGGTTATTTCCCCCAAACACTTAGATTCGACTACATAATCAAAATATGTAAGGATCTACTCAAAACAACACCTAATCTCATGAATCAAACTCAAGAAACTTCTCAACAACTTCAACAACAAGAACTCATAAGAACTTAAACAAATTTCATCAAGAACTCATAATCTTTTCTTTCAAGAACAAAATTACGTTGAATTGAATCATGATTGGCGCGTGGGTAAACTACAACGCTATGTGATCTCACATACCTCGTAGGGATCACCCCTTGACGAAATCCACAAGCAATTCTTCAAGAACTTGATGATTTCCTTGTTTCTCCTTCTTTTTTCTCCTCTTCTTTTTTCTTCTCTCAAAATCCTAACTTATTTTTCAATAGCGTAAACTAAATCCCATCAGTTGAGACCCCAACTTAATTACCAAAAACGAATTTTAATTAATTGGGTAGTTAAAAGACCACAATACCCTTCTAAAATCCGGTTTTGACTTTCCTTATCTAGACAGCGCAACTTCAAATAGACATATCTCACTCATACAAACTCAAAACTGAGCAAACTTGGCGGCGTTAGAAAGATAATTCAAAGATATTTCCTACGGTATTTTGTAGAATACCTAAATCATCCTGAGCTAGGAGTTATGGTCGTTTGAAGTTGACCCAAAACTCATACTTAACTTAACTTTGTCAAATTTTGAGATTTTTCATTCTTTCCAAAAATGACTCTTTCTAATTCTAGCTCTTTCTAGTTGCGGGGTGTTACACTAGGTCTACAAATGATTAATATAACGCAAGGATCAATAATCAAGGTCTAATTTAACCGAATTATAACAAACTCAATAACCCAAGACCAAACCCATAATCCTAATGTGCAGCTAGGGCTTTTCCCATCGTTAACTTCAGTCCAAAACCCTCCCCCAATGATAATTACCCAAGAATCTAAGTTCTACGGGTCGAAAAACGGATTAGGGGAGTAAAATCCTTACCTTTAGCACCAAAAATCATGGAAAACTGTCAAGAAATCGTCACGGGCTGTCTCCTAACTCTTAAGAACGAAGTTTGCAGAAAAATAACGAAATTGGGGTTTTTCCCTGACTTAAGTCGCGACAGGCCCGCTACGGCGGACCCCAACCCGCCACAGCGGCTCCGCCCTGGTGGGAATAATCCCGCCCCAGCGGCTTACACGGAGATAGAAACTCAAAATTTGAGTTCCAAGCTCCTATTTCACAACACACCTTCAACCCTTGACGTTCATAAACTATCATTTCACGCCAAGATCAATTTTAGGAGTTCTACTCGTCCAAATTCGATTTCGTAAAGTCGTACGGACTCCTTAACGTCTTATCTATCAACTCATATGAGCACATTCATAGTTAAATCCCTCATTCATTACCAGATTTCCCTAAACCTCACCTAATTCAAATTCTGTCCAAATCTGGACTAAGCTACAATTTTTCAAGTCACTACTCAAAAGTTTTTTGGCCCAAATTCTTTCCCTCATTGCTTTTCCATAACGACGAAAATAGGTCGTTATAAAGGACGACATTCTATGAGGTGCTTAATTCTCAAATCCGCTCTTTTTTCTCAATAATCCTCTTAGGAAAAAACTCATTATCACAAAATCACGACAAAAATAATAAATACTATATGAAGGAAAGCATATATGTAGTGGTATAATACAACATAATTTTGTGTGTCCCATTCAACAATTTTCCTTAATCAACTATACCAAATTTAAGTGGCGGATCTTATAAATTTTAAATTATCCATTCAATTTTAAAAGGTTACACAAAACATATTTTCTCAAATTCAGACGTCTTTTCCGACCAGAATATATAATAATAATAATAATAATAATAATAAAAATATTAATAACAATTATAATAATAGTAATAATAATAGTAGTAACCATAATAATAGTAATGATAATAATAGTAATGATAATAGTAATAGTGATGATGAATAGTAAGGATGATGATTATTGAGAAATGGATAGTGATAACAAAATATAAATAAATAGAATACTCACAATATCAAACTTTTAAAATTTGTTTAAATCTGTCTTCTTCGAATAAATTAAATAAGCCTCCTAATTCTACATATAATTTGGAATAACAATAATAACTATATTAATTTTTGGGAGACATGTGATTATTGCATGTGCATGTTGTATCTATGGAACGGCAACAGTAGAGGGTTTGGACAGTATAATTGAATTTTGCTACATCAACAAAAAAAATGAATCAGAAATTAATTCAACAACAATATCAAGCAGAGACTGATTGTTTTTTTTTAAAATCTTATGAGAAAATTTGTAGACAAATTATAATTGCTAAAGGTTGGGGAATGAACCACTTTATAACGTGAAATAAATGATCATTTTTAAGGGATAATAATTAATTTTAAAATCGTAGTGAACAGTTATAATTGATTACAAACTTTAAAAAAAAACAATGGGTTAGGATATAGATTCGGATAAATATTATATCTTTTTAGGAGTTGTTATATATTATAGGGATAAGGGTCTGAAAAATATCCCAATTTTGGCCGAATTTACTGTTACAATATCAAACTTTCATGAGGACCTATTAACCCCCTAGACTATTTAATACCGTATTTAAAACATATATATGTGCTCACGTGGACATAAAAAATATTGCATAATTATAAATAGTAATGTGTCCACGTGGGCACATATATACCTTTAAAATACACTATTAAATAAAAAAATATGGTATTAAATAATCTAGGGGGGGGGGTAATAGGTCCTCATGAAAGTTTGGTATCGTAACAACAAATTCGGTCAAAGTTGGGGTATTTTTCAGACCATTTTTCCTATATTATAACAGTAGTAGTTTTTTTATAATGATGAAACCTCCCCTCAGGTTTCACTTCATAACACTCACCTCCCTCATGATTTACGATATTATGCTTACTTCCCTTATTTTAATTTATTTGTAACAATTATTTTAGCCTAGTTATTATTAATGTACAAAATCATAATTTGACCAAATTGCCCTTTAAATATACCCATTGTTTAATTAATTTGAAACATCTTTTCTGAAGAATTACTTTAGTGAAAAAAACTCATTACATGACTTAATTATTTTTTGTAAATTAACTTTATAATAATGCTAAATTGGGGTTTTATTCTTTGTGAATTGTGAGTACCGTATATTTACTCTAGAGAAAATGATCAAAATGGTCCTTGATGTATAGGGGTTGAATTATTTTGGTCCTTCATATATATCACCTTATCAAAATAGTCCTTGATGTATACAAAAAGATAATCATTTTAATCTTTAGCCCTAAAACTAACCATAAAGTAAAAAGTGCAGTTAAATTTAACAGTGGGTCCCTCAATATTGACACCTACCGGACCTCTTCTTCTTCAATTGTCTCTCTTTCACCATTAGAGATCATTATCCAACTTCAATCCACCCACCTGCGATATTCTTACAAGAAAAATTATATACATTACACTTATTTCTTATCTCCATCTACCTCTACAAAACAAATTCCAGTAACTTGCACTTTCATACATATAAAAAAAAAACAAAAAAACATCAGACCACTGACACAAATACAAACTAAATAAACTAACTAAAACACTTCATTAATTCCTCTTAGAAGATTGTCATAAATTAACTCTTTTGAAGCTTTAATTATATATCCTCTTGTTGTAGCTCTATACGAAAAAGATATTGCTTTGTTGTTTTTTCCTTTTTGAAATTAATAATTTTTTCATGATTTTTTTATATTTTAGTTTTCAGATACATGGTAAAAATTGAACGGGACAAAGATAAAAAATATTTTTTTGAAATGTTCTTTGGAAATTTAAAAAGATTTTAATTAGTGAGTTCAAGAGAATTTTGATAATGGTAAAAAGAATTGGCTTCTTCGTCTTCTTTTTTCAGCGAAGATGAATTGGGTGAAGAGATAAGATTTGGGGGAGAAAGGTTTGCTATGTATTGATAATGGGGGACCCACCGTTAAATCTAACCTCACTTTTTACTTTTATTGTTAGTTTTAGGGCTAAGAACTAAAATGATTATTTTTTTTATACATCAAGAACTATTTTGATAAGGTGATATATATGTAGGACCAAAATAATTCAACCTCTATACATCAAGGACCATTTTGATCAATACATCAAGAACTATTTTGATAAGGTGATATATATGTAGGACCAAAATAATTCAACCCCTATACATCAAGGACCATTTTGATCATTTTCTCATTTACTCTATATTTAATATATTTAGAAGTTCTATTATGCATGAAATTCGTCATTCAAAGGTAATTTAGTGATTATGACAAGAGAAAGAGATGATAGAGATAATTGCAACGACTTATTCCAAATTGGTGATAAAATGTATTTCTATTTTTCTTCCTCTGTATTAGGGTTGATTTAATGCTTATTGTTGATCATTTTTTTAGTTTCTGAGTGAAATAGAAATAGAGATTAAAGTATTCAAAGATTTTAATGAACAAAGTGAAAATATACGGCTGATTTTTTGAGCAGAAAAAAACAAAAGAGGAAGCAGGTGTAACTAGTATTTTCCAAGAAAATTCTCAATGATCTTTTAACCAAGGGAATTAGGTTTTATTTTAAAAGAATTTGTAAGTGAAGATATTCATATACTTAATTGATTATAAGGGGTAAATTAGTCATACTTTACTATTTTAAATTTATATAAATATGTTAAAAGAATTGTTACAAATAAATTAAAATACGGGAGGTAACTGTAATATCGTAAATCACGGGGGAGGTGAACGTTACGGAGAAAAATCTCAAGGGAGATTTATGAAATTATCCCTAAATTTTATAACTGTATTGAAAATTTATTGACGAACTTAAATTCAAAAATTTAACTGATTAAGGAGGACCGAAAAAAAGGTATGGAGCAATCATTTAGAATGACAATAAAATAACTGATTTCAATTAAAAAAAAATTTAAAATGTTTATCGTGCACGTGTGTTTGTAGGTTAATTTTATTTAGTTGTTTAGTTTTTGATTTCATTTTTTTAATTTCTAATATTTCTAAATTTCATTTATTACATGTTTTCAGTTTCTTTTTAATTTTTACGTTTGCATTTTTTTATTTTCAGATTTTAAATTAGTTTTGTTAATTTAATATAAATTATGTTTAAAAAGACTCCATCATCCATTGTGGTTATTTTTTGTTTCAAATAAATTAATTTGAGTTTTTGTAAATTATTTTTTGAAATAAATGCAGGTTGTCAATATTTTGAATTATTGAAAGTCAATTCTTTTATTGTTAGAGAAATGTCCATTTATTTAGATTAGTTTTGTATGTTATTTTTTGTTAAAAACATTTGAAAGACTCCAAAATTATTTTTCTTATGCTATTTCAATTTTTAAAAATAATTTACTGTGTGAGTTTTTTCTTTTTGATAGAGTGCCATAATTTTAGAATAATTGATGAATTAAAACTCAAAAAATCAATAACATGTCAAGCACAAGTTACACGTGTGATTGTAAAAAATACGTAATTTTTTTAAAAATAATTTACTGTGAGATTTCTCTTTTTGATAAAGTATCATAAATTTAAAATAATTGAAGAATGGAAACTCAAAAATTTGATAACATGTGAAGCACACGTTACGCATGTGATCGTAAAAATATGGTAAAAATCTTCAATCTTTTTCGTAGATTAGAAAACTAACTAAATAGTCTCTCTTAAGTAAATTAAGATTGTTTTTTAAAAAAAGTATGTGGATGCTACAACAATTTTTGCCATCAATTTTTTTGAAAAAACTTTATTGTTTTAAAATACAAATCTTTTGGATGTTTGTCCTACAGCCATCAATTTTTTCTTGATTATTAGGTAGTAAATTTTTTCTATTTGAAGTTTTTTTATATATGTAAAATTGAAAAACAACTAAAACAAAAAAAATATATTAAAATCTAAGTAGATATAAACAAATAAATTTAAAAATACATTTTTTTCTCTTAGGCATAATTTATAAAAATACAGTTTCAAGAATATAGAATCTGAAACATTTAAGAGAGCACGTAAATTTAAAATCGTGCATGTGTGTGTGAGTTAGTGGGGGATTTGGGGGCAAGGGATGTGTGTAGTATATAATTTTAGAATAATTGGTGGACTGAAACTCAAAAATTCAATAACATGTGAAGCATAAGTTACATGTGTGATTGTAAAAAAACGATAATTTTCTTAGAATAATTTACTATGTGATTTTAGAATAATTGGTGAATTGAAATTCAAAAATCCAATAACATGTGAAGCACAAGTTACACGTGTGATCCTAAAAATACAGTAAAAATCTTCAATCTTTTTGTAGATTAGAAAACTAATTAAATAATCCCTCTCTTAAGAAAATTAAGATTGTTTTTTTTTTTTTTTGGGAAAAAGGTAGAAGTACCTCCCTAGACTATGACTCAAATCTAAGAGACACACCTTAACTAAACTAAGGTCCTATTACCTCCCTGAACTCACATTTTTTTTGTAATTTTTTACACCTTTTTGACTTACGTGGCATCCAAATATCTCCCATGCATCTCAACTGTGTGGAGTCACGGGGTGTTACACATAAGCCAAAAGGTGTACAAAATTACAAAAAAATAGAGTTCAGGGGAGGTAATAGGACCTTAGTTTAGTTAAGGTGTGTCTCTGAGATTTCGATCATAGTCTAGGAGGTACTTGTGTCTTCTCCCTTTTTTTTTTGAAAAAAAAGTATGCAGATGCTACAATAATTTTTGCCATCAATTTTTTTTAAAAACACTTTATTTGCTTAAAATACAAATCTTTTAGAGGTTTTTCCTACAACTATCAATTTTTTGTTGATTATTTGGTAGGAAATATTTTTGGTTTTGAAGTTTTTTTTTATATATATAAAATTAAAAACAATTAAAAATTATAAATAATTTAAAATCTAAATAGATATAAAAAAATAACTTTTAAAACACAATTTTTTTCTCTTAGGCATATTTATAAAAATACAGTTTCAAAATATAGAATCTGAAACTTTTAAGAACACTTATTCTATAAATTTTAAAATCGTGCATGTGTGTGATTGTGAGTTAGTGGGGATATGGGGCAAGGGTTGTACGTAGTTTTATTTAGATATTTTATCTCTTTTTTTTTCTTTCTCTTCCTATATTATTCTTTTTCTTTTTCAAAAATTAATATAAATATATACTTTATGTTTTAACCTAAATATGTGCTTAAAATTTTAATTTAATTAAATTAATCTAGTTATAATTTATGTTTTAGTTTAAATTAAATATTATTACATTGACGTCTTATTAAATACCATTATTAGGTTTTATGAAATATGATATTTTAAATATTCAATATTAATTTTTCTTTCTTTTCAAAATTCTTTTAATATTGTCCTAGAAAAAAAGAGAAGAGAACCATAATTTTTCATTGGGCTTGGAGCAACACAAAGACATATTTTTATGCACCAATTTTATATATATTTCTATCTCATTTTTGGATGTTTTAAATTATTTAAGCTATTTTATTAATAACTTTCTTGATATAATACTATTTATGTTTATAAATTTATTTAACTATTTAAATATAGAGTTCATCCAATTTCTCTTGCTTGTAATTTAACTTTTTCACAATTATTACTTTAAAATGTGGGCATATCAATTAGTGCAATTAATAAAATTAATAGCCTAAATTTTTTATATATTCACACAAAACTTTTATATGAAAAGCATAAAAAGTTTAACTCTAAATTCAAGAATGGAAGTAGAAGTTATATTCAATACACATCTACTAATTGATTAATATTTTGTAAGAAAATTACATTGAAATAATAAATACACAAGAGAGCTCAAATATCAATTTTATATAGAAACTGAATAAATTATGTAATCCAAACACTGCATAAACATGAAGAAGTTAAAAGCGAATATCAATGATTTCATATATCAGAATTGTGACTTTTATTATTATAAACTAATAAAATAAATAGAAAAATAGGGAAAACGTTTAAAAAAATTATCTTTTTTGGCTAGTGCAATAATTTTTTATTCCTAGATTTAATCATGGGTTTATCATGAAATGTAACAATTATAAATGGATGTTCGGAATTTTGTTTTGAGAGTTACGACTTCTTATTCTTAAATTTAATTAGTAAATAGTTATATTATTCTTTAATTGACTAATTATGTGAAGATTTTTTAGATTCTCAAAACTAAGATAAAAAGAGAAATCTCATAATTAAGAGAGTTAAAGGGGTGTTTTTTTTTCAAGCTATTTGAAAAGATATTTCATTAGACTACTCTATTTTAATATTTTTCATTCTTTTGGGAGAAAATAAAAGATTTGAGTGATAAATATTTAGGCCTTTAAATTTACAGTAAAGAATAGGAATAAGTGTAGTAGTAAAGTTTGAAATATTTATTTATTTCGGGGATAATGAATAAGTACCCTTCTAGACTATGACCGAAATTTCAGAGACACACTCAAATTGAACTATGGTCCTATTACCCTCCCTAAACTAATTTAAAATGAAATAAATACACCACAAACACTGACATGGCATAGAGAGTGTGCACACTCTTTTGAAGGCAAGTGATGAGTGCACAAATTGGACACATGTCATATTTTGATCGGTAACTTTATAATTAGTTAGTACACATATTTATTGATAATTAAACTTATATATATTTAATTATTTATTTACCTCTTTGTAAAAAAAAAATTTAATTTCTTTTCACTTTAAACTTTTTTTTAATTAATTTATTATATTTTCACTTTTAATTATTTTTAATAAATTATGTCTATTTTTTTTAAAATAATTTAAAAGTGTCCTTTAATTTTAATGTTTAAATTTTTTTATGTTTTATTTGATTTTCTTCACTTATTTTGATATCCGTTCAAAATTAACTTACAAGACATTTGAAATCAAATCAAAACGAAAGACAAAGAAAAGAAAATCAATAGAAAAATAAAAGAGAGAAAACAATGAATGTAAGTAAAAAAAAAAGTTTCGATACAAGGTAGAAAAATGTGTATTAACTTAACTTAAATACAAGATAAAAAAACAAGAATATTTTTTTAAAAGATTTTTTTTTTTTTAAAAAGTAAGAATAATATTTTAATTTTTTTTTAAAAAATAATTTTTAATTAAAAAGAAAATAAAATATTTACACATGTGGCGGGAGAGTGTGTACAAACATAACCACCCTTGGGTGGTTGAAGGTGCCACATCAGCACAAAAGGTGCACAAAAATATGAAAAGAATGAGTTAGGAGAGTACTAGGACCCTAGTTAAGTTTATGTGTATCTCTGAGATTTCGGTCATAGTCTAGGGGGTACTTATGCATTATCCCTTTATTTTACATTAAATAATAGAAATTAATGAAGGAAGTAGTAATTGGCACATTTTTTAAAATAGTAATAATAAAAACAAATATTGTGAAAGTTGCACAAAAAAAAAGAGAAAAACAGATAAATAGGATTTTTGGCCAAAGAGGGGTGTCAAATCACCTTTTTAATATATAATCTTATACTATATATAGATAGATATGAATTTTCATTCTCTATTGAGAAATGAAAGGTTAGAGTGATAAATATTTAGGCCTTTAAATTTACAACAAAGAATAGGAATAAGCTTCCCTTTCTTACCAAACCTCATCACACCCTTCATGGGTGAAATTTTCAAATAGACCCAATCATTAACATCAAATTCAAGATCTCTTCTTCTAACATCGGCATATGACTTTTGTCGACTTTGAGCCGTTTTCAACTCGGGGCCTATTAGGGCAACTTCACCCACCTCAAACCATCCTATAAGAGATCTACACCTTCTACCATACAAGGCCTCAAATGGAGCCATATCGATACTTGAGTGATAACTATTGTTATATGCAAATTCGATCAAAGGCAAGTGATCACCCCAATTACCCTTGAAATCAATCACACAAGCTCTCAACATATCTTCCAAAGTTTGGATAGTATGCTATGCTTGTCCATCGGTTTGTGTGTGAAAGCTCGTACTAAGCTTAACACGAGTACCAAGACCCTTTTGGAAAGATCTCCAAAACTGAGAAGTGAATTGAGTACCACGATCGGAGATAGTGGATATAGACACTCCATGCAACTTTACCATTTCTCTCAAGTACAACCTAGCATAGTCCTCCGCTGAATAAGAAATGACGACAGGAATAAAATGAGCTTATTTCGTCATTTCATCTTACTATGACCCAAATCGAGTCATGTTGTCGCTGGGTGTGAGGCAAACCAACAACAAAGTCCATATTCAAATCTTCCCACATCCAAGTAGGAATGCTAATGTCTTGGGATAAGCCTCCCGATTTCTGATGCTTAACTTTCACTTGTTGACAATTGGGACACTTAGCCACAAATTCCGCAATATCATTCTTTATCCCATTCCACCAATAGATCTCACGCAAATCACAGTACATCTTGGTTGTTCCCGGGTGAATGGAATATCGAGAACTATGGACTTCTGACAAGATCTTCTCTCTCAAGCCATCTACATTGGGAACACACAACGACCTTGATATCTAAGTACCCCCATCTCCCCCTTGGGAGAAAGCCTCTACAGACTTTTTAAGCATTGCCTCATTCAATTCAACAAAAGTTGGATCAAGGCCTTGCTTGGCCTTTACATCCGCCACAAAAGATGATTCCGACCAAGTGTGAACCATAACACCACCTTTGGTAGAGTCAACTAACTGAACACCCTACCGGGCCATGCTATGAACATCTCTGACTAACTCTTTTTTATCATCTTTGATGGGAGAAACACTATCCATAGATAACCGACTAAGATTTGCCACCACATTCACCTTACCGGGGTGATAGAGAACACTCATATCATAATCTTTCAATAACTCAAGCCACCTTCTTTGGCGAAGATTTAGATCCTTCTAATTAAACACATATTTCAAACTCTTGTGGTCGGTAATAACATCTACATGGACACCATACGAATAATGCCTCCAAATCTTTAAGGCAAAAACAACCACCGCTAGTTCAAGGTCAAGGGTAGGATAATTCTTCTCATGAATCTTAAGTTGCCATGAAGCATATGCAATAACTTTCCCATTTTGCATAAGCACACATCCTATCCCAATTCTCGAGGCATCACAATAAAAAAAATCATCAGTCCCTTTCGGTAAAGTCAACACCAGAGCGGAAATAAGTCTATCTTTCAATTCCTGAAAACTCTTTTAACATGCTTCGGACCATAAGAACTTAGCCTTCTTTTGAGTCAATGTTGTCAATGGAGAGGCAATCGACGAAAACCCCTCAACAAACCTTCTGTAGTAACCAGCCAAACCCAAGAAGCTTCTAATGTCCGAAGGGGATAGAGGTCTATGCCAACTCTTAACCACATCCATCTTCTTAGGATCTACCTCAATACCCTTACTCGAAATAATGTGACCAAGAAAATCTACGGACATTAGCCAAAATTCACATTTGCTAAACTTAGCAAAAAGTTGGTTGTCCTTGAGAACTTGTAACACAATTCTCAAATGGTTGATGTTATCATCTTCACTCCTTGAATAGATCAATATATATTTAATGAACACAATCACGAATGTATCAATGTATTGTCTAAACACCCTATTCATCAAGTCTATAAATGCCGCCGGAGCATTAGTCAAACCAAAAGACATCACAAAAAAATCAAAATGACCATACTGAGTTTAAAAAGCCGTCTTCGGAATGTCACCTGCTTTCACCCTCAATTGGTGATAACCCGACTGAAGGTCAATCTTGCAGAAGTAACTCGCTCCTTGAAGTTGGTCAAACAAATCATCTATCCTTGGGAGAGGATACTTATTCTTAACGATCACCTTATTCAACTACAGATAGTCTATACACATACGTATAGAACCATCATTCTTTCTAACAAACAAAAATGGAGCACCCTATGGAGAGATACTCGGTCGGATGAAACCCTTATCCAACAAATCTTTCAATTGTTCTTTCAACTCCTTTAGTTCTGTCGGAGCCACTTGATAAGGAGGAATATAGATAGGTTGCGTATCTGGGAGAAGGTCAATACCAAAGTCTATTTCCCTTTTGGGAAGAAATACAGGGTAAATCATCTGGAAGCACTTTCAGAAACTTATTAACCACGGGGACCGACTTAAGAGTAGGGGTTTCAGAATCTTTCTAGCTTTAAGACAAGAGACAAACTCACTCTTAGGCATATAATTCCCCCCTTTCCACTTTAGGACTAACTTATTTGGGAACTAAAACTTTGACTACACGAGTTCTACAATCAATAGAAGCATAACACGAGTGCAGCCAATCCATACCAAGGATACCATCAAAGTCTAACATATCAAGCCTTACCAAATCAACAAGATTAACTCTATGGGACAAGGAAACAAGACACTTTCTATAAACCTTCTTAGCCACAATAGATTAACCAACAGGGTTAGAGACAGAAAAGGGATCTAACAACACATTCGAAAGAACATCAAACCTCATAGCCACATATGGCGTCACAAAAGACAAGGTAGCACTGGAATCAAGTAAATCATAGACATCAAGTTGAAAGACTTTCAACATACCGGTAACCACATCGGGAGAACCCTCTTGCTCATGACGAGTCTGAAGTGCATAAAATCTATTTTTCTTGGGATCATTTGAACCCGAACCACTTGGATCGGATAAAGGATTAGGTTGAACACTTCGGCGATTATCTCCTTCATTTTTAGCAACTGAAGGACAATCTCTTATCTTGTGGTCTATCTTACCACACCCAAAACAAGCATTGGCACCCACTAGGCACTTGCCCTCGTGCTTCCTTCCACACTTAGCACAAATAGGAAATAAAGACCCACTACTATTTCCTCCTTGAGGCTTGCGGTTAGACACCCTATTTTTGTTGAACTTAGAAGGAGCATTGGAGGAACCTTGGCTGGAAAACCTTTGACGAATTTTAGAATGACCATGTCCATCAGATCTTGCATGTGAGAAATTACCGTAACCGGTTTTATCCCTCTTTGACTCCCCAAACATTTCCTTAAGTTTATCCTCTTCAATTTGTTGAGCATGAACCATGCGACGAGAACTATCCATATCATTAACAAGCATGGCGATACGACATTCCTTAACCACCATTTTGGACACCTTCGAAATGAACTTGCTCATCTTTGCCCTAAGGTCGGCAATCATTGTAGGAGCATATTGAGGCAATTGTGTAAACTTCAAAGCATATTCCTTCACACTCATACTTCCTTGACAAAGGTTGATAAATTCAAGAACCTTTGGCTCCCAATTCTCAAGGGGAAAGAACCTATCAAGGAAATCAACCTTAAACTTTTCCCAATCGAGAGGACCCAAATTTTCCGGACTCTCTTCTTTCCATTGGTTGAACCAAATTTGGGAAACACCCTTTAGTTGATAAGTGGCCAACTTCGCCTTTTCCACCGGGGTCACTCCCATAATCATCAACACCTCGTAAACATCATCAATGAACTCTTGAGGATCTTTCTCAACCTTAGAACCATGAAACTCCGGGGGATTAATTCTAGTAAAGTCCCTCACTCTAGATGCCACCGTACCCATATTCGGGTTCATGGGAACCACAACCTCCCTATTGGCTTGGGCCGTCACTACTTGGGCCAACACTTGAATAACAACCCTAAACTCTGCATTAGTCACTTTCTTGGCCAAAGGGTCGACCAGAACTTGAGGAGCTTGAAGAGGAGTTTTTTGTTCCGCATTCTCCCCCACATTCCTTCTAGCATAAGCTCTTCGAGTAGCCATCTCCTGTAGAGCATCAGATGAGGATTATGAGAGAGACCTTATAGAGTTAAACTTTATCACACGACTTTAGAGTAATAAAAGAAGTGGAGTTTCCTAATCATCTTGTAGCCTCTCATTCATAAGTGTGGCACGTTTCTTACTCATGAACAAGACTCTACTCAACGTGGCTTATGAGACTTCCTAGGACCTTTCTAAACCTTGTGCTTTGATTACCAAGTTTGTCACGATCCAAGGTAGATCCTAGGCGTAACATGGTGTATAGGACCCCGAGTGGCCCCATAAAAACCACTTAGCATTCATAACATAAGAAATAGACAAAGAGATTTAAAAGACAACTTCAATGTATCAAAGTTTTATAAAGCAAAACAAAAATTCTAACATCGTCTCAACATCTAGTACATAAGAATGAATCTGGGCCTAGACCGTACGTCATGTCCAAAACTAAAAATAAGGAAGAACTAAAAACAATAAAGATCCGGGCCTCAAAGCATGAGGACTCACCAAATCTTGGAATCTCGTTAACGAACTTTAGCCACGAAATTGGGAACCTGACTGTCGGACCCTACATTTGGGGAAATGTAGGAAAGAGTATGCGTTAGTACAAAATATGTACCAAGTATGATAGCCATGCATAAAATATTTTAAAATATACTTAAATAAAGATACCTTCATAAGATGCAATGACTAAGCTAAACAGAGTTAGAAAACATGAATCATAAAAGATGGTCAATGCACACAGTCATCATCTTAAACATGTACGAGATACTTACTTGAAGTAAGTTTAGGTCATCATAACTTGCTTGTGGGAAGTAGCTTTAACCGACATATAAGACCATGAGAGCTATCATCATAGAACCTGGTGTCTCCCACACTGAAAAGAGTTGTCCTACTTGCCATGGTAAGGACCATGAACTTCTAGTTTATGTGAATCCACTAGCTAATGTCTATATAGACAATCCTATGTTGGCATATTGTTTATCGGACACGGGTAATCGCCACTTCTCCACTCAATTTTAAGCTTAACTTCTACGGAATAGTTCTTATTCGTATGTATCTTAGCTCTTAAAAGGAACATGGGTAATCACCTCTTGTCCTAACGTCATGTGACATGGGTAATCACCTCTTGTCATTTCAATTAGAGAGCATGGGTAATTGCCTTTTGCCTCAACAATAACATATCTTCTTACTTATTGGTTCATTTTAGATGAGAAGACCTTTCAACTATAAGAACTCTTATTATGTGAGAATGTGATGAGTCGAGGATTTCGACTCATTTGGGGCTTAATTTTACTAATTTATTGTCCTCAATGCCTAATTTATGGTCTAAACTGATGTTAAAATGCTAATTGCAATGAAGGCAAAATAGCAAGTCAAAGAAATTACCGGGCAAAAAAGAGTGGAAAAGTAAAAAAAGTTGGAAAAAGCAGGGCTGAGGATCACCAAGACCATTCGGCGAACCGTTGAGTGATTCTTCAGCTCACCAAAAGATCCAAAAGGCCAGCCCTGGGATAAAAGCCAACTCGGCAATGAAAAGTGCACCTCGGGTTTCTTCAAATTCTGAAAGTTCCTACACATTCTAACTCTGGTTTTTTTTTATCCAAACACTATTTTTGTAGTTTTTAGTAGAATTTTGAATTGGGTTTTGTTTTTTATCTTATTCCAAGCATTCTAAAGACTTGATATTTGTTACCATGCTGATGGAGAACATAGTTGGTAACATTTTATTGCTTTTCTGATGTGTGGCTAAAACCCCCATTCTTGGGGGTGTGTTACTGTGATTAAATTTTCTAATTAGCTTATGGGTGATATTATTTACTGATTTAAATGTTGATTTGAAGTGAGTTTTATTGATAGTTGTGTTTTAATTCATGAATTGTAGTTGTAAATGCAATATTATTAACTTAGTAATCTAGGCTTGCTTGAGAAAGATGTTTTAAAATTAAGTCTATCAATTGATAATTGTAGTGATTGGGTTGTTGTTGATTCAACTTGAGAAAGTGAATATGAATTCAATCTTACCAATCTAGCTTGAGAGAGTAGATTAATTGGGGTTTTGGACTGTTCGTAGTATTATGCTTGTCTTGTTTGAGAGAACTCGCTTGAATCGTAATAGTTGATCGAGAGATGGCTACCACATCTAAAGCCTAGCCTACCTGCTAAGATTCAACGTCTTTTAGTAAATTATAATCACCCATATAGAAAAATTAGCATTTAATCAATCACATCCCCGATAATCCTTTTCTACTTGATTACTCCCCTATTTTTGTAGTTGGTAATTGTCACTCTAACCCCTCCAATTTGACACTTGTTGTCTACCCCTACAATTTAATTGAATTGCTTTCGTTAATGTTTACCTCTACAAACGACTAGAACACTTCTTTTACTTAGTAATTGAGTTCTATTTCGTATCACTCCCTATGGGATTAACCCCAACTTTTTGTTAGGTTTATACTGGATTGCGACCGCCTACACTTAGAATTGGATGAAGTGTAGTTAAACATTATCAAAAATGGCATCTCTTCTAGGGAGTGGTGTTTAGAATTATTTTAGAGAAGTTTAGTTGTGATTTTATTGTGTTGTAGTTGACTCAATTTACTTTTGTTTGTTGTTGGTTGCCTTTGAATAGGTGACGAGATGAGTGTTAATCGAAGCAACGCTAGACAACTTGGACACAATGATGACATCGACAAGTTGAACGATCTCAATAAAGCTCAGTTGGGTAGTGTGGGTGCTATCTGGTTACCCCCGGTCGTGGGTAAAATGGGTTTTCATGTGACTAGCACGATGTTACAACTGTTGCAAATGAAGGGTTTGTTTGGAGGTCTAACTCGTGAGGATCCCCATGACCACATCTGGAATTTTGTGGACGTTTGTGGTCCATTTTCTTTTAAGAATATCTCCCAAGAGTTAGTTCGACTTCGATTGTTCCCCTTTTTCTCAGATGGGGGAGGTAACTAAGTGGTTAACTTACCTACTAATGGAATCAATTACCTTTTGGGACGATCCTACTGAGGCATTCTATATAAGATTTTTCCCTCCTTCGAGGATGATGGCATTGGGAGATAATATTCAGGGTTTCAAACGATTGGATGGTGAACCAATTCATGAGACTTGGTTACGATTCTAGAAGTTGTTGCTCAAATGTCAAACTCATGGACTCCCGAACAATGTCCTTTACAACATTTCTACCGGGGTATAGATTCAGTCAACAATGGAGTGGCTAACCAACTCGTTCAAGGAGGAATCATGCAACATCCATTCAAAATCGTATCTAATGTCCTTGATGGGATGACCAAAATTAGTCATGCTTGGTACACGAGTAAAGATCAAGTATCTCCTTTGAACTTCAGGATGACAAAGGAACAAATAGAAAAAGACCAAGAACGGGATGAAAACATGGACAAGATGATGACCCAAATGGATCTATTGTCAAAACATGTCATGGGAAGTGGTTCTAAAGCTATGAATGCAGTTGGAGTTAGTGAGGTGAACCCCGATGATGCGCACGTTGAAGCCTTGTACAATGAAAAAGTACACTTTCTAGCAAATCAGGGAGGAGGTTCCGCCAAATTATCCAAGGCCAAGAGGGAACCAAGGTTGGAATAGAGAGTGTGATGAAGGTTGGAAGGACCGTGATAGGGAGTGGCGTGACCGTGTACAAACTAGAGGGAGCGAGACGGTGACAAAGAGAGATATGTACCTCTCTCTGGGCTTCAAAAGCTAAAAGAGAAAAGGTCTGACCCGAAAAATTTCCGCACTTAAGATATGCTTGCACGTATTCTCAATAAAGTGGAAGGGTCGGACAAAGTGCTCAAAGAAATGAATGAGGATGTCTCAACTCTGAACCAGATGGTTACTTCTCACCCGATGTCCATTAAACAACATTTGGTAAGGTTGATTATGAGCTTGAATTGCCTAATGAATTGGCATCGGTGCATCCAGTTTTCCATGTCTCCATGTTGAAGAAATGTGTTGGTGATCCGACATCTATAGTTCCCTTAGAAGATTTCGGAGTTAAAGAGAATCTTTCTTATGAAGAAGTCCCAGCTGAGATTTTAAACCGGCAAGTCAAGAAGTTATGAAATAAAGAAGTTGCTTGCGTGAAAGTTTTGCGGAGGAATCAATTAGTTAAGGGTGCTACTTGGGAGGCCGATATGATATCCCGTTATCCTCATCTCTTTCCTTCTACCCCTACTCTAGCTTGAGATATTGAGTTCCTCATGGTTTATACTTTGGTGTCATGTGTCTTAGATATTCCCATGATTTCCTATTTTATGCATGTTCATGAAAAGCTTAAGTTTTGAGAAAATGAATCAACTTGATTGATTTCTACATGTTTGTGTGCATTTGAGTATGAATTTCATATAGACTTCATGATGTGATGTTTTACACATGCTTTATCTTGTAGTTGATGTTTCCTTATCGGATATGTGCATTTATGAAAATGCATGCTTGTTGGGCTGCTAGATTTGAGTTCTTCTCTTTCATGTGATGTCTATAATCCCATTCGAGGACGAATGTTCTCAAGGGGGAGATAATGTAACACCTCAGAATTTACAAGTCTAGAAAAGGGATTCAAGTGGGAGCTCACCATCCCATAACTGAGCCATGGCATCCTTCATGGAACCCCAAACGGGTCGTGAAGGGCACCACGGCTCGTAGTCGTGCTTCTGACTACCTTCCAGTGTTTGGCCTAGAGGGGATCCCCTCCCACGAGCCCTTAGTCCAATACTATGATAGCCTTACATACCTGGAAGAATAAAGTTCTTCAATAAGTTTGAGAATAACTTGATTGGAAGACTTTAAAACCCTAGATTTTCTATTTTTTGTGGTTTTCTTGGAGATGAAGGGTGGAGAAGAACCTTGGATTAAAAACCTTAGGATTCTTAAAGAGAACTTGAACTTGGAGCCTTTCGATCTTAAGAAATTTGACTAATCCCTTTCTTGGAGTTCTTGATCTTTAGAAGGATGAGAATTGGGCTATCTGAGAGTTATTATACGTATAATGATGTCATTAGCTTGTACTGATTTAGGGTAAAAGGTCAAGAATGCCCTTCTAGGAACGTAAGGAAACAATAAAAATCAAAGAAAATGGCTTTTTAATGAATCCTGTCGGCCAAATCGGTGATCTGGAGGTCTCCTCGCCAAAAATACTCAGCGGATCTCCCGTTGGAACTTTAGATCGCCCAAATGACCAGAAGATTAAGGTTTTTGGGACAATTCAGTGACCTAATTTGATGATTCGCCAACCCATTCGGTTGATCACCGATTGAGCAGGTGAGTTTGCCCAATTTCCTAGGTTGGGTATGTTCTACTAAAACAACTATAACTTTTTAATCCGAGCTTTGAATAAGGATAACTCGGTAGCGCTGGAAAGAAGACTAATATACCTTTAATAAGATAGGTCATAAACCACCTAATAAATTAAATGTTGAGAGATATGAGTGTTGGAAGTGTACATTTATATGAATGCATGCGAAAACATAGCAAATAAGGATGCTCTGAACTTGGATTTGTAGTTGAGGTCCCTTATGACCCAAGATAACTTTAGATACTCTTGTTAAAGGACTTTATTATACATGACCAAGTAGAAAATAACCCGGTTCAAACTCATATACTTACGGCGAATGATTCAAATTTTAAGAGTAGAGTTACGAGGCGCTACAAAATGATTCGGGTCTTAGCTTAAAGATTTTTGGGGTGTTAAAATATCTCCCCCTTGGGATCATTCATCCTCGAATGTTGGATGGACTAAGCATGCAAAGGAATGGAGTTACTCTTACTATCTTTCTGACTTCTGAACTTGCGTAATAACATAAACGGAACTGATTCATACTAAGAGTTTTGAAACTAGACAAGAGCACGCTTGACACAAACGCTCACATAATATTTCAAAATTATAGGTCATGACATGAAATTTCTAAGAATCACAAATAAAAGCATAAACTCTCTCACATCTATCATCACACAACTGCTATCAACATCATCACTCTCAAAACTAAAAAAAAAAGATCACTGAAAGATCTTAGAGCGAAAGATCATCAGCACGACTCACTCAAGAAATCTGATATAAGAATATGCTTGACATAACATTATGTTTCTAGACATTAAGATTAAATCACGAATTTTCTAGTCGAGACTGAGCATAATGTGATACATGAATGCTTATTTGAATAGGGTCATATCATTAAGCTGATATCTATAACTTTATGGAGTAAGATTGAGATCAATGGGCAAAAGGTTTTGCACTTCATTTTGGAACTGAGCATAGATGTGAATCTTTTTGAAGTGCATGAGTGTATGTCATGGACATACGGCTAATATTTGAGACATCAACCATATGTTATAACGACTGAACTTTGAGGAATATGCTAGAGTATGAATGGATTGATATAACACTATAACTTTTTCTGAACATATCATTTTCTGATTCTTCACACTTGACTTGGTTTCTCATCTTCTCATCTCTCCCTTAGCTCTGAAGCTGACACTTTAAAGTTATGGATTTATTCCATCTTCTCTAAACTAGTATATATTTGCTTTACTCTAATACTCATAAAATTCTAATCTCGTGGCTACTAAACTCTCAATGTGTTGGCACTAAGATTCCTTCTAGGACTTCTTTCAAAGCTTCTTCTCTTAACATCTTCCTGTTTCTATAGAAGTCTTTCTATAATCGTTACCAACATTGGCTTATAAAGTTGCTTAATCTAACTCTTAATAGTCTAACTTCTCTTTCTTAGCTCAATAATACCGTCCTTTCAATTTCATATCTACTTAATAGGAGGATACTTGAACTATATTTAAGAGGCTCATCATTGGCAAGGCTATATAAAATCTTTTCTAGCAAACTCTTACAGGTAATAAATAATGCTTACATAAGCCTACCTATCATTGACAACTCAACTATACTATCTAGGCACACATGAAAACTCATAAACTTAATTGGAACCTTGTCTGACTACATACGATCTGGGGTACACCTCTTAATTCTCTTGCTAATCTAATGTCTTAGCCAAACTTCATTGCTCTCATCTAAGAGTCGTAATACCACACTTGTACCACTCACATTTATCAAAAAGTAGAACATTAATTCCTTAATTAACTTATGTCAAACCTACCAGATCAGATCTCTAAACTAACATCATTATCCTCACGTTGCCATCCTTCTTGTCACGACACCCATCTCAAAATTCAAGCTTAATGTCTAGTACTAAAAAGGAATATCAATATAATTGATTGCATACTAAACTAACTTATAACTACTAGATAAAATTAAGGAACACTCCCCCACTAAGACCTCATGACAAGTAGTCAATCTTTATCTCCCAATCTACCTATTTACAGATTACCTACATACTCCCTTTTACAACTTAGGTACTATTTACCCTTTCACTATACATCATTGCCTAATTAGTTCTATAACCCTCTGAATACCATGGGGCTCTCCCTTATTAAATCATAAGCTTAGCTCAGATATATCACCGCATGAATACTCTGCTCTTTTATTCAACACTTATACTTGGCCTTCACTAACACAATGTAACATCGACATAAACTCACTTCTGGTTAAAGTATACTCTAACTCGTCCTAACTAGTAACTATTACACTACCTTCTATCATGAAATACACAAAAAATTATCAGTCCTTATCCCACACATAAGGGAAAAACTTCTCATTAATGACTTACCAGGTACATGACTACAACTACATGCTTTAATCGATAACTATCTCATTTCTTAGGTTACTACACCTCTAAATGCATACTTCTAACTCTAGGTACTTCTACTATTACTGGCTCATAACATTGCAACTCATAATATCTTCGGGTGATAATACTACCCAAGTTCTCTAAAACACATTCCCATCATAAAGGGAATCACATGAAAAAAGGTTTATAGAAGAGAATATGAGAGTACACCTCGCTTTTAGCTCAAACACACGATTTATATGAATAAGGGTGAACTCTTTCAAATCAATACACTTAAGCTAACTCGCGAGCATCTCTCAAGCCCCTCTAGAGTCTCATGACTTTTTGAAGACTTTTGCTGAGAGTAACTCATCGATAACTTTTCTTTTCAACCACCTTGAGTCTGAGAGTTAGTCGAATGGATTTGAGTAACACACGGGTTTGAATAAGTTCCTCATGACACCGTTTTATTGCATGATTTAGAGTATGAAAGAGGGGAAACTTTTATTAGGTGTTTGTAGCCCCTCATTTATAGAAGTGAGGCCTTCAAACCATAAATAAGATCCTACTGACACAACTTTATAGACACCATAGGACACTTGAACTCTGTTCTCTGATACCAAGTTTGTCACGACCCGAGACTATACCCTTGATGTGGCCGGCACTCAAGAACCATTGTTAGTCGCCAAGTGAACCCTCATCCTTGTTGACTACAAGCAGAAAACTAACTCAAGCAATAATAGGTTTAAAACAGAATTCAATCCGTTAAACTCAAATACTCAACTCATAAGGTTGGGAAAATACTCAATAGCAATACTTATAGTTTATAAAACAACTCAAAATAAAATAAATTATGCGAGACACGTCGACTCTGTCTATATATGAAGCCTCTTCTATTAAGGAAGGATGTTGGGACAAGACCCATGATGTCTCAAAACTACTAATAAGAAAGTAAATATGAAGTCCTGTAGAATACATGGAGGCTTACCAAAAGCTAGATAAAGTGTAGAGTGATCTCAATGAAACACCTGTTGAGCATCCTAAACACCTCTATCTGCATCATAAAAAGATTCAGGTCATATGACATCAGTACGTTTGACTGTACAAGTATGTAATATAGCCGAAATGAAATAACTGAATAAAAGGACTGCAATAGATAAAAACTATACTCAAGTTGAATATAAAGAAATAAAGGAGTTGAATCATTTAAATCTTTACAAAATACGTAAAATCTCTGAACTCAACACAATAAGTGATATATCAAAATACACTTAAACTATATTGGAAGATTCTCTAACCGACACCCATCACTATGAGCTACGTGATTATACAACGTACTGTCAACGCTGACAGAACTGTCCTATATCGTGCATCGATATAGAACATCTCAACTAAGTGGATCCACTAAGCAATAAGGACTCATCTAAAAAGTATTATCTTTTACCCATGTTGGCAAGACATGGTTTATGGGGATTGTGAGTTGCCTAAACTCTCCCACATATCGGTGCTCAATATTACTCCTAATAATATATACTCCTGCTCAAATGTATAAAACATGCTCTTTCTCTAGTTTGAGATTATTGCTCAAACTATCCCCTTAAAAGAGGTAACTGCTCTGAAATATCTCAAAAACTCATTGCTAATTTAGAAAATAAGGTTTCTCTTTGATCAATTTAAGAATACATTCTTGGTTGAGATAATTATTCAAAAGGGGCCTCTTTAAGAGGTAACTGCTCTATACTCAATCTTTCTAAAAACTCTTTTAACTTTTCTCAAAATATTATTCTCTTTTTTCATGTAAAAATGAAATATTTGAGAAATACTTACTTCCCTTATGCTCTTGCTTAAATATTGGTTAAGCTCTTTCTCAAACTCCTATTTACTTTCTCATAACTCAGTTTAAACAATTATATTTTGTTTGAAAGATTCTCAATAAGAACTCAATGAATACTCAGAAAATACGGTTCATGCTGAAAAATAGATATGAATAATCTACTCAAGAATCTCAATGCAAGATATAACAACTCAATAATGAAGAAATATTATTCAATAATTAGTAGCTAAAATACTCAGAATCAATATCAACTCATCTCAAGAATACTCAAAGGTAAGGATAGAACTCTAGATTTCTCCTTTACTAATTTGAAAGTAGATGTAGGGCGTGAGGAGGAACTAGTCCAACACTATGATAGCCTTACATACCTAGAAGAACAAAGTTATTGAATAAGTTTGAAGAAGAACTTGATTGGAAGACTTGAAACCCTAGATTTTGTATTTCTTGAGGTTTTCTTGGAAATAAAGGGTGGAGAATAACCTTGGATTGATAACCTTAGGATTCTTAAAGAGAATCTTGAATTTGGAGCCTTTCAATCTTGAGAAATTGGAATAATCCCTTTCTTTGGAGTTCTTGATCTTTATAAGGATGAGATTTGGGGGTTTTGAGAGTTGTTATACGTATAATGATTTTATTAGGTTTAAAGATGGACTTAGGGAAGGTGATTTAGGGTAAAAGATCAAGAATATCCTTCTAGAACATAAGAAAACAATAAAGATAAAATAAAATGACATTTTAATGAATCCAGTCAGCCAAATCGGCGATCTGGAGTTCTTCTCGCCAAAACTACTCGTCGAATAGCCCAAATGGACATAAGCTTAAGATTTTCTGGAAAATTTGGCGAGCTAATTCGGCGTTCGCAAACCCATTCGGCAGATCGCCGATTGGGCAGGTGAGTTTGCCCAATTTTCCAGTCTGGGTATGTTCCAGTAAAACAATCATAACTGTTTAATCTGAACTCGGAATAAGGCAAAATCAATAGCGTTGGAAATAAAACTCATATACCTTTAATTTGATAGGTCATAAACCACCTAATTAATTATTTGTTGAGAGATGAGTGTTTGAAGTTGGTTTTTATATGAAATCGTGCGAGAACTTAGCAAATAGGAATGCTTTGAACTTGGCTTGGCATTTGAGGTCCCTTATGAACCTAGATCACTTTAGATACTCTTGATACACTAGGTAAAGGACTTTATAACACATGAGCAAGTAGAAAATAACCCGTTTCAAACTCATATACTTACTACGAACAATTCAAATTTTAAGAGTAGAGTTGTGAGGTGCTACAAAATGATTTGAGTCTAGCTTAGAAATTTTTGGGGTGTTACATGTTGGTTCTTATAGAAGGTGTATTTGGGTCTGTCTTTGCGAATTCATAAAAAAAAAGAAGAAATGGATTGATGTACATCTTAATTTCATAATTTAGAGCAAACACATCATTTGTTATAAAAATTGCTCATATATACCGTTATTTCTATATGACTATGATATACCTTTACTGTTACACTCAACCTAGATATACAATATTCCTCAAACAAATGTGAAATAATTTTAATTCTTTTGATTTTTTGTTAAAAAAAATCATGTAAGGGTATATTTGGTCCTTCTCAAACGTGAATATTTTCTTTTTGGACTCTTTGATTCAATGACTAATTTGAGTTTTAAATATCTCCGTTATAAATCTATTCACCTTTCGTTATTTGAGTTTCTAATTCTTACTTTATTTTTTTGTGTGAAAATATGAGAAATAAAAAGAAAGAAGAGTGAATGAAAAAAGAAACAAATATATAAGATTATTTTTTGCGGCCAAATTGTATTTTATCTTTTGTATCTACAAAAAACAATGGGCATCTATGATAAATTTTATAAGAAGAGGAGTGAAAAAATAAATTGATTGTTAAGATGATAAACTCAAATTATTCATTGAATTAAAGGAGGCAAAAAGAATAAAAATAATAATAATTAATGTGTGAAAATAATTAAATATACCTCTTAACTTTGCAAAAGGATCATATATATATATACTAGATACAATGAGCCTGTGCAAGCACGGGACCCAATATTTATTACTTTATTTGTCTCTATTTATGTGAATGATTTATAATATTCTTAACGTAATTTTTAAATAATATATATTACTCTTCTTGTCCCAATTTATGTAGCACATGTGAAATTTTGAAAGTTAATCACATTTTAATATGTTTTTCAAATATTTTAAGTTGTTAATTATTGTGATTTATAAAAATCTTAGCGTAATTTAACGTAATCCTCAAATAATATATATTTCTCACTCAATCTTAATTATGCAGTACATATGAAATTCCAATAGTTAATCAAATTTTAGTACTATTTTAAACTATATTTTTGTACTATTTACATA
>NW_006239284.1:194981-202144 GCF_000226075.1 Solanum tuberosum | reverse complement strand
ATATATATATATATATATTACTCACTCTATTCTATTGTGCAATACATGTGGAATTTCAAGAACTAACCAAATTTTTAATATTAAAATTGATTTTAGTACTATTTTTGGAGTAAATAGAGGAAGTGGAAGAAGAAGGGTAAATCGGGCAATTGACCGACCGACCCTAAGCTCCTAAATATTCTCACTTCTAATATGCAAGCACGAGTACAATATCTGTTAAATTGTTAATTATTATGATTTATAATACTTTTGTCAATCCCCGAGTCTACACCCCGGATGTGGCTGGCACTCGAAGACCATCGCTGGTCCCAAGCGAACTCTTGGCCTGGCTTTCTGAACTCAGCGGAAGACTTACTCATCAAAAATAAGTTTAAACAATAACTTAAAGAAATAACATCTTAGCCAAATTGACAACTTAAGTCTCATAGCAAAACATCTACAATACAAAGATGAGAGACTCATAACTAACTGTCTGACTGTCTATGAAGCCTCTATAATACTGAGATGGATATTGGGATAGACCCCTCAACATCCTAATAAAGAAAGACTAAAAAGCGAATAAAAGAGTCCTCCGGAAAGCAAGGAGGCTCACCACTGAATCTGAGTGCTCAACTGGATCAACGACGCACTGGATGATGATCCTGGTTACCTGCGTCTGCATCATAATAAGATGCAGGCCAACTGGCATCAGTACATTGAATGTACGAGTATGCGAGTTGAAATGCTAACAAACATAGGCTTGAAAGAGATTATGAAAGAAACACTTACCTTGGCTCTTCTCAACTCATGAATACCTAACTGAATGCATTTCATTAAAAAGCAGTTTAAAACAAATGCAATATAAAGAAAAGGAAAAATGTTTAAAACATGACGTCAAAATCATAATCATAATATCATAAAAACATACCATGCTCCCTTTCAAAGTCTACTTGTGAAATGCATGAATGAAGTCCCATACCCCCATTCATACTAAGCAGAACCCCTTGAGGAACCATGCAAATACTACTGTGAGATTTTCTCTAACCGACAACCACCACTATGAGCCTAAGTGTTGATACAACGTTTTTACCATCACGCTGCCAGACTGTCCTATACTTTGCCATCATATAGAACTACTTAACTTAGTAGATCCACTAGCTTAACTTCTGTGATCATCTAAAAGTATGACCCGTTAATACCTATGATGGCTACATGGTTTATGGAGACTTGAGTTGTTATGAACTCGCATCTCCATATCGGTGCTCAATAATACTCCCAAAATATACTTAGCTCATGTGATTTTAAAACAACCTCTTTCTTTAGTTTGAGATAATTACTCAAAGCTTAGCCCAAAGGCTCTCTTGGAATCGATGTTCCCTTTTTTGCTCAAATGTGAAAACATTTATAAAATTCTTTGGGAATACTTAGTTCCCTAATAGCTTTTTAAGAAATGAACTCAGCTCTTTACTCTTTTCTTAACTTGAAAACTTGAGTCTTAAAATGAATTTAAAGCATCGTTAAAGACTCTTGAAAACTTTAAGAAACTTTGCTTTGACTTGCTTCTTAACTTCTAGACTTGACTCTTAACTTCTTTGACTTTGATCTTAACTTTCCTTGAATTGGATTATGGATTCAAGGTTCATGATCTCATGTTTATGGATGATTTCATGATGTTTAGATGTAGAGTGTTAGAATCAACTAGGAGACATAGGTACATCACTTAGAAACTAGTACGAAAAGATGGGGGAAGAATGGGGTGACTGGCGTCCTTGGCGCTCTGAGAGGCGTGGGGCGCCAAGCCCCAAACTTCAGAGGACAAGTTGGGGCACGCTGGATGGAGCGGCGCCCCAAGGGGTAAACTTTAGAGACTCTTTTGGGGCGCGCTGGCTGGCGCGACGCCCCACCCTTTTCCCTAGAAAATTCTGACTTTTCTCCTTCGTTTTTCATCTCTAAACTTCCATAGTTCTTTCCCCAAACACTTAGGATCATTAGTATCCTCAATACCCAATAGATTTAACTCGAAAAACAACCCAGAAATACGAATAAAATCAACACTAGGCATTCAACAATCAACCAACAAGAATTCAACAATGTTCTTCAAGAACTTCACTTTCTTAACATTCAAACAACTCCAATTTTGCTGAATTGAAACAAGTTTGACATGTGGGTGAACTAAGCCAACACTATGTGATCTCACATACCTTGTAGGGATCACCCCCGACGAATTTCACTCGCAAAGCTTGAGCGTTCTTTGGCGATTTCTTGATTTCTCTCCTCTTTTCTCTTCTTTCTTCTCCTCTCCAAGCCCTAGTGTAAATTCTAATTTTTCTAAACTGAATAAAGTCTTGTTTTACCCCAATTAATTCCTAAAAATGAAATAGGCAAATTAGGTAAGGAAAAGACTAGTTTACCCTTCACAAATCCGGATTTGGACTTTCCTTAATCCAACAACCCAACTTCCGAAAGGCATAACTCACTCATACGATATCGAAATCGCGCAAACTCAGCGGCGTTGGAAAGATCATTCCAAGGGTTTTCCAACCATATCTGGAAGTACCTCTAAATCATCTTGATCTAGAAGTTATGGCCATTTGAAAATGACCAAAACTCACTCTTCCTAACTTAGAAAATTTTTCTAGATTTTAAATTCTTTCCAAAAATAACTATTTCCAATTATAAGCTTCTTCCTAGTGATTTCGAATTGCGAGATATTACAACTTTTTACATTATTTTCTAATAATAGATGTTATCTATTTTTAAATACTTTAAGTTGTGATTAATAGTAATCTTAACGTAATTTCAAATAACATATGTTACTCCATTTGTCCCAATTTATGTGACACATGTGAAATTTTTGAGAGTTAATATGTTTTTCAAATATTGTAAGTTGTTAATTATTGTGATTTATGATATTCTTAATGTAATTTTTCAAATAATATATGTTATTTCCTTCATCCCAATTATACCGTTCGTGCGAAATTTCGAGAGTTAACCAAATTTGTAATATTTTAAATTTATTTTTTAGTACTATTTAAAAAGGAAAATATTAAAATATAATGGAAGAGGAATGCATAAAAATAGGTGGGCCCAACTTTGTGATAGGCCGATGAAGTGTGCTCTCAGTAGTGAGTAATCTCTTAGTATTTAATGAAACTTAGTTCCTCTTTTTGTAAATTGAGAAACTTGACCCAAGCTCCTCTATATTCCCACTTATATAATGAATTTTATTTCTTTAATAAAAAATATTTTTTTTCACTCCTAATAGACAAGAAGGACATGTTTGGACCATTTACATACATGTAAGTCAATTTTATAACAAAAGATTTATCAACTGTAAGTTGCAAAGTTGAGAGTATATCAGACCTTTGTCACTTTTTAATAAGTATATATATATAATTAGGTTTTTAAGAGTGGTAGTTAAGTATTGTGACTTTTAATCAATTGAGGGTTCTTGATTTGAATTAGTGGTGGTAAATGGGCGGGTTGGGTCAAATTTGGGCGGGTTGAAAATTGGTCAACATAAGATAGGTAATAATTCAATCCGCTCATATTTGATATGGGTAAAAATGGATTGGGTAACAAATGGGTTGGGTAAAATACTAGTTTACCCATATTTACCCATATTTTCATGAGTAATAGTACTTTACTTAAGAATTCAACATGGAGGTTACATATTTTAGTCTTTTTTAGATGAAAAATGTTGAAAATGTTTCATCTAGTTTTATTGTATCATAAAAGTAAAAAAAATAAATCCTACAACTTTTCAATATAAAATAAATTTATGTAATAACAAGGGGAAAATATTTTTAATTTCAAAGTAAATGAATATTTTGATTTTAGGACTAAAACATGCTTAATGCACTTTAGGCAATGTCAATACTAATACACAGTGGCGGACACAGGATTTTCATTCAGGGGTTCGAATAGAAATAATAAATTTGCGAAAAGGTTGATTAAAAGGAGCATAGTGGTGAAAGACAAGATCATTTTAACTCACCAAATTTTAACTCGTTTTGTCATGTTTCATTTAACATTTCTTCCTACTTATGTCTTGCTTCATCGACCTTTTTAAAATCTATTGTGCTTTTAGGAAAACAAATACAGTAGTTATTTTTGAGTTGTGGCTAAACTTCTTTTCAAAAAGCTGAAAAACATAACTTTCTCCAAAAGCAGTTTTGAAAATTTTGGCCAAGCACAAATTTGATCTCTAATATTGACGAGAATTTTTTTTGAATTTATTAGTCAAACATGAAATGTTAATCTACAAAATATGATTTTTTTTAATAAAAGGTAATCCTCATAATAACAAATTATATAAATTTGGCCAATCCCATATTAATTTTGTTGTTTTAACGTTTTAATATATTTATTACTAGGAGCCTATTCTTATTCTATATCCTTCGTAAAATGATATATAATTTTTTACAAAATGTATATAACTATTATTTATGAAAAAAATCAAATGTTATATTAATTAATACTCTCTCTGTCCCAATTTATGTAACACTTTTCATTTTTTGAGAGTCAAATAGTTTAAGTTTGACCGAATATTTGCGCATAGAATTTTCAAATTTTTAAAAATGAAATTTATATATTTATAAGCTACGTAAAAAATAGTATAAGTCAAAATAATTAAAAAAAAATTAAAATATATAAAAGATATATGAAAAATTCACGATCAATATAAGTGCAACTGGAAAGAATCGAACTTGGAACCTTTGAGTCATTCTGAACCCCCTTGACCACTAGGCTACGCGTCACAATTGTATTAAGGGGGTTCATTTTAATATTTATACTCATAAATAATAATTTTAACCTTATATATACGGTATAATTTTTTTATCGAGAACCCCCTCCCGTCCACCTAGGTCCGCCCCTGCTAATACATGATTTGCTTATTTTACACTATTATTTTTATCCAATATAAAATTAAACAAATAACTTAATATAATTATAATTAACAAAAGAAATGTAGATTTAAAATATATATTTTTGATAGGCCAAAGACTTCACCTTTTCAATTATAGAGAAAAATAATTAGTTCTATAGAAGAGCACAAAAAAGAAGAGAAGTTAAAATATTTTTGTGATATCATGAATTTTGAGTGAAAAAAGTTAGAAGCTTAACCCATTTGGCTAATTCATATTCTTACCCATATTTTTATGGGTTAAATATGGGTATCGACCCATATTTTACCCATATAAAAAGTTACTCACCCAACCCATTAAAATACGAACGGGTTATCAAAATATGGGCTATTTTGCCGGCACTAATTTGAATGATGCATGGATTTACAGATGAGACATATGATATAGACTATTCATTTGATTAACTCAAGTTTAAAATACGTGCATGCGGCCCTGCAATTTAGGACGTGACAATAGCTAGCTACTTAATCATTTTTTATTCCCATTTTACAATATTCCAGCCAATGAAAGAAACAAAAAATTGATTAAACAAGGTGAAGCTTCTCGTAAGCAGAGGTGGACCCACCCCTCTAGGTGGGGTGCACGTGCATTCGTTAATTTCGGAAAAAAATCATTTTTATATATGTATATCTATCTTGAGAAACTAACAGAAATTATGATATAATTAACAGTGCACCGTACCCATGATAAGCATAAGAGTGTCATTGTACTACCGATACAAGCTAGAAAATCTACCCGTGAAATCTGGGCTCGAATCCAGCAAGAATATTTATTTCACTGTTTTTTTTAAAATGCACCCAAAATTTTCAAATTCATTATTTTTATTTTAAATGTACTCAATCTTCAAGTGTTATGTTCGCCTCGGCTTGTAAGAGGGCTTTGCACCTTTAAACACACCTACCATTGCCAATGATAGAGATGAAATATTTCCTTTTGACATGTTGACGGTTGGTATATGTGCAACATGATTTGTCTCATTCAATGATTTTGGGTTGTTTGGTGGGATAACAAGTGTACATGAATTGTTGTGTGAAGGGATTATATTCTTAAAATACAAATATATTAAATATTGTTTATTCGAATATCGTCCCTCTTGTAATTCATTGTATTAGCACTATGTTTAATTTGATATAATTAGACCCAATTTTCAGTCTCCATCATTAGCGTTTGATTCCTTTGTTAGACTTTGTTGAATCACGGCGAATGTAGATCAAAAAGAAAGATACAGGGACCATATACAATTTAAAATATCTTTAGACGTACGCTAGAGTTGTTGTAGAATGTACTATGCTCTTGAATAAGTCAAAAGTAGGATATCATTTGCTTTTAACTTTTAATTTACTTTTTATAAGTCTATCTAATTTTAATTTGCAAAATGTCGTCTCCTTTTCATTTTTCTTTATTTTGAGCTCTAAATATTTTATTGTTTATTAAATGCCCCTCAGAGTTTATTTTGTAATTTTTAGGAGATTAGGTCAAAGTTTTCATACTCACCTCCCATATTAGTTGATTCATTTTATTAAAAATAGTTGTCTCATATTAATTGTCTATCTTACTAAATCAAAAAAAGAATTAATTATTTTTTTCCTATATTACCCTTACAATTAATTCTTTTTGCAAGTGATCATATTTGTTTTTAAAATTTCCAAGAAATTTTAAAAGGGTGAATTAGTAAGATTATCTTCTTATTTATGATTTCCTATTATGTGTGTAAAATGAAAAATGATCCACTAACTACTGTCCACTAATACTCAAATTAACGGTATAGTTTTGTTGTCTACTGACAGTGGACAGTAGGGGTGTTCACGGTTTGGTTTGGGTCGGTTATTGGTCAAAACCAAAACCAAACCAACTTAATCGGTTTTAAAATTATCAAAATCAAACCAAACCAAATATAATATACATTTATCGGTTTGGTTGTTTCGGTTTTGGTTTGGTTTGGTTCGGTTATTCGGTTATTAACCATACATATAAATAAAAGAAACAATTCATTCAAAACGTGAAAAAAGTGACAATAATTCATTCAAACAAAAAAATAGTTAGAATGATTGGCATTACAGAACTTTCGATCATTGAATTTACTGAATAAAACTTCAAAATTCACTATTTTGGCATAGAAGGAAGAGACAATAACATTTTCAGTCCCACAAAGAATTTCCATAGACACTCATATACATGAAACCAATAAGAAAAATGTTCTCACCTTGGACATTTTTTCTTTCATAAGTAAATTATAAATAAATTTTGATGAAACAT
>NW_006239284.1:186238-193858 GCF_000226075.1 Solanum tuberosum | reverse complement strand
TCACCTTGGACATTTTTTCTTTCATAAGTAAATTATAAATAAATTTTGATGAAACATTTATAAAATCTTTAAAATTGTTTATGAATATAATATATTATGTATGTATAATAATAAAATTTATGTATATAACTTGTTAGTTCGGTTCGGTTATTTCTTCGATTTTTTTCAACAAAACCATAACCAAACCAAATACTATCGGTTCTTAACAATCTAAAACCAAAACCCAAATTAAATTGGTTCATTTAATCGGTTTGGTTTGGTTTTTTGGTTTGGATCGGTTTTTATCCAAACCATGAACACCCCTAGTGGACAGTAGTTAATCTCATATACTTAAGTTTCTTTCGCTTTCTTTTTTCTCTCTTCTTCTTAGTCTCTCCGATCAATCATCATTTCACTCTCCAGTCGATTAACATTCCTCTCTCAAATTGATCACCATCTTCCGCTCTTGTCTCACTCTCTCTCTCCAATTACTGTTCGATCCCTTGTTTATTTTTTCAATTGTTGCTTGATTTAGGTCATTTTCAAGTATTATATTATATATACAATAGCATAAGACTCTTGAAGCACAAATGTGTTCGTCAACATGTTTGCTTCTTGGTATTAGCATTAAATTAAAGGATTTTTTTGTCATTACAAATGAAAGCATTTTGGACTTTTGTGTCTCATTCATTTCAAATATGAAATATAAAATAAATCTCCACCAACTTCCATTTTCCTTCCCCACAACTCTTTTTATTTCTTTAGTTTTCCAAGTTTTTAGCTATGCCTTCAAATATAATATTACTTCTTCAATTAGTACTTAATCTGTAAAACATAATAGGCAAAAGATTATATTTATTTTATTTTAATTTGTTTGATTTATTTTAATTTGGTATGAAGTTTAAGAAGAAAAAAAATCATTCTTGAGATTTTAAACATGTTACGTGAAAAGTTCGAACTAAGAAAATTGTTAAAAAGAGACAGAATCATTCTTTCTAAATAGAGTAAAAAAAGGAGATCAAATAAATTAAAATGAAAGAAGTAATATTTTAGAAATAAAATATATATGCTCTATTATTAGAAAAAATGAAAATTTATTTATATTTTCAGTTTTGTATATCTTTTAAAAATCTCTTGTCTAGTTTATTTAAAAAATTACGTAATTTTTTTTTCTATAAAAGCACAATAATTAAAAAAATTAAAATAAATGAAATAAATAATCTTAAAATGACATAAAAAATACTATAAATTACAATAATTAATAGCTTCAAATATTATTTTTTTTAAAAATCATATTAAATTTTATTGATTCTTCAAATTCTATTTGTGCCACATAAATTGAGACACAAAGAGTAATATATATTATTTAAAAATTATTTAAAAAATTATTATGAATCACACTAATTAACAACTTAAAATATTTTAAAAAGAGGAACTTTCACATATAGTCACTCAAAAATAGCCTAATTACACTCCATAGTTATAATTTGCTAATTACAATTCATAGCTACATATTATAGGGAGGAGAGTGGCAAGCGAGACTGGGAGAGGGAGAAGAGAGGCGAGCGAGAGAGGTGAATTGTATATGTATATCGGTTAGATAATTGTATATTATACATATGTATTTGTATATTCTGGCGAGAGAGATTGGGAAAGGGAGGAGAGAGGCGAGCGAGATGAAGGAGAGAGGCGAGCGGTATTAGGAGAGGGAGGAGAGAGGCGAGCGAGAGAGGACAATAATTTGTATAATTCACATGTACATTTGTATAATTCACGTGTTTTTGTATAATTCGGTAATATAAAGTCTGGAATTATACAAATATAATAAAACTTGAAATAACGAATTGATACAAACATATACGTATGAACTTTAAACAATTATACAAAATATATTATACAAATTACATTATATAAATATATTATACAAAAATCCAAAAAACTACACGTTTTATACAAACTTTAAAAAGTTATACACAAAAAGATTGAATGCATATGATGACAAAACTGAAAACCCAAAGAAAATCATTGTCATATACAAATACAAATAATCGTATACAAATAAAAATAAAATAAAGAATTGTTAGTTGTGAATTAAACAAATGTGGCGAATTATACATATACAAACTCGAAGTCATCCCACGTAATTTATGTATAATGTTAGTCGCGAGTGGTAATTATAGCAAACTATAGCTATGATGAGTAAGTAAGTAGTAGAAGTTTGCTTAACTGCGTAATTTTTCCTTTAAAAAATATAATTTTTTCTAAGTCTTAAAATTTCAATTGTGTCACATAAATTGAAACTGAAAAAGTAACATATGTTGGGCCCGTGCTGACACGGGTGTCCATATCTAGCTTTAAGTTTTTGAAGCTCCATTTTTTCTTGGATTGAGAAAAGTTTTGTTTTCTCAAAGCCTTATTCTTACGAAATTTATTTTGGATCATATGTTTTTTTGGTTCTTACTTAAATTCAATAGGAGGGAGGGGCGGGGGGTTGGGGGGTTAATTGATATTTCTGTCCTACTCAACTGTCCAAAGAGAGTAGTCGACTTTCCTATAGGTTTGTTAAAGATGCAATTAACAAACTTAAGTGTTGAAAGTAAATTGAGACAAAGAATTTTATATTGGTTCACATAATTGATTTGAATTAATGAACTTGTAACTTATAGAGAAATCTGTGACGTTTGATCTATGAGCTCTCTCTGACTTTTTGTTAGAATTTTGGTCCATTTTCTGAATTATAAGGTCCTTATATGTAGTTATAGAATTGATGAGTTATGATGAAAGCATATTTCCCCTTGGCCGATCAGATTTAAGTGACATTGTAGCTTTAGCAAAGGGAATCATTATTTCTAACCCAAATTACTGAAATTGAACTTTTAATAGAATCCACATTTGTTGGACGTAAATAATTAATCCAGTTATATTCATTTGGGCTAATATATCTTGAATTTAATATTACTAGAATCATTATATAAAATATATATCTAATAAATCAACCGGGCTGAAGCTGTTGATTTAGAAGTTGTAGGGTCTGAAACGTTGATAGTCCTTCAAGAACATTAACAATTCAGAGTTGGAAGCTTTTATGTTTAATCACCAATCTCTTATCTCCAAATCACAATTAAATCAATTTTCTAACCCTTTTTTTTGTAGGAAAATACCGTAAAGAAACCAATGGGATTGCGACATAAAGATCACAAGTTAGTGATGAATCTATTGCAATACCAAAATATAAGACAAAATCAACTTTAATTGTCGAGCAAGGAAAAAAGACATCATCTACTTCTCGTGACCAAACTTTAAAAGTGTGGACTCCTAATTCAAATAAGATTTTTGGAGTTCTTATAGAGTTGAATGGAGCTTTGTGTATTTTTGAAGGAAAATGTGTGTTTTTCAACCAAAAAATGGATTACATATTGGCCTTAGGGAATAAATTTGTGGTAAACTTTCTAGAACTTCTCCAGACTCTATTTAATCTTATGATGAGGATATTTACTAGATTTTCAACGAGATAAATGAGATGCATTTCTTAGATGTTTTATCATTGAAGAACTTGGTGGATTCTCTTTCCGAGCTTGCTGCTTCCTATGATAAGAATACTCTAATTTTATTGACAAGGCGCATGAAGATAAGAAGATGGATGTTCTTTCCAAGGCCGAGGAGTGTCTTGAATCATTTAGAGTAGAAGAAGGTGAGAAATAAAAACACATTTCTTCTAATGCAAATTGCTAAAGAAGGTTAAGTGGAAGCTAGCAACTCTATAAAGAGAGTGAAAAGAACTTGAAGATGTTATGGAAACTACTAAAAGAAGGTTGAAGAGATTCGAGCAAAGATTTTAGCTATAGAGGATAATGCGTCCTCCTATGACAACATGAACTTAATGACGACTGATGTTCCAACTCAATTGGAAAAGAAAAGAGAGTGTTTAGAGGCTAGTCGTTAAGATTTTATCAAACTACAAATTACGTTTAGATTAGGGTTTTTTTATCTTCCTTTTTTCCTTTATTTCCTTTAGAGTTTGATTGTTGTTTTAGACGATTTTACTGTCACAGAGTTTCTTTTATTTTCTTTCGTCTTATATCATGCATCTTATGGCTTTTATTGCACTCTCAAACATGAATTTGCTATTTATTTTTGTATTGCAAGATTTTAATAGTCCAACTTATTCCATATTTTGCTTGCCAATAAGAATGAAAATAATGGAAGTTCCTCTTTTCTTTAAATTTGCGCATTTAAATTTGACTTGCAAATTTTAGTGCTTCAACTTATAAACATAACATATTTTGAGAACTTAATCTTTCAAACTTGTTTGATTTGAGAGTTCAACTTGTAAACTTGTACAATTTGAAGACTTCAACTTGTAAATTTGTAGAATTTGAAGACTTCAACTTGCATACATCATTGGTTGGAGACCTCAATTTGAAACATGAAGAATTTGAAGTTTTTGGGCAAAAATTTTCTTCATACTATCCACCAACTGTAACACCTCGGATTCAAAAAGAAAGTAAAATTTTAGTTTTACAAAATCTGGTGTAAGTTTCGACGGAACCACCGACGGTCCGTAGGTGGCAAGTCCAATTTGAGTTGAATTATCTAGTCCTAGTACTCTTTGACGGTTCACCAGGACGGTCTTTCATTTAATCTACGAGTCGTAAGTATGCGTCATAGGTCGATCTCAGACTTAGTGAAATTTTAAGATCAAAAGTTGGACCCACGGTGGGATGTACAATCCGTAAGTGAACCCATGAACCGTACGTAAGGTCCCGTTGTTGGGGTCAAAAAGGGTATCTCTGAACCCATCGAAGGTTAAACAGGACTGTAATGACCTGTATCTGTCGTTGAAGAAAACCCAATGTGGGAAGAATTCGACCAGAAAAACTTTTGAGCAGTAACTTGAAATTTCCTAGCCTAGTCCAAATTTGGACGAAATTGGAGTCAGTGAGGGCTAGGGAAATCTGGTAGCAAATGGGAGATCTAATGGTGATTTTGATTACATGAGTGGATAGCTAAGACGTTAAGGAACCCGTACGACTCTACAGAATTGAATTTGGGTGAGTAGAACTCCCGAAACTGATCTTAGCATGAACGAGTAGTTTCTGAGTATTGTTGGTTGAAGGTGTGTGTGTTGTTAAATGAGGGTATTGGAATTATTAAATTAGCTCACTGTTTTGTGCAAGCCACTACGGCGGGAATTTGTGCCGCCAGGGCGGGACCATGTAGTGGGGTGGTACCGCTGTGTCCGGACAGTCGTGATTTAGGTAGAAAATAAACCCTCTAATCGTTTTATTATCTAAGTTTCGACTTTGAGAGCTAGTAGACAACCCCAGGTGCTTTCTTGACAGTTTTCCACCATTCTTGAGGCTAAAGGTAAGGTTTAAACTCCCCGAATCCACTTTTCGATCCGTAGAATGTAAATTCATAGGTGATTATCGATGGGGAGGGTTTTGATATGGAAATTATGATGGAAAAATCCCTAATCTGGGTATTAGGATCTTGGGTTTGGTCTAGGGTTATTGAGTTTATTATAATCCGGATAATTAGAACTTTGATTGTTGATCCTTGCGTATATTAATTGTTTGTAGACCTAGAACAAGCCAAAAGAATCTGAAAAGAGAAGATTCAAGTGCGTTAGGGGATTCAAGCTTGGATTCGAGGTAGGTGATTGTTGTGATTTCATGTTGGTGTGATATATGTTTGTAATTGCTCATTATAATGCATGTATGCATGTGAATGTTGCATTATTGATCACCCTAATTGAAAATGAGGATAATTGAATAATTGTATGCCATGAATCACCTCTTGTTGTATGATTGTGAGAATATACATTGTGATTGTGATTGTGGTTTGTTGAATGAATCGGGTGTTACTTTCCGACATACTAACTTGGATCGGTTGCCACATTCTGGCATAAATATGAGATCGGTTGCCACGTTCCGGCATAAATATGGGACCGGTTGCCACATTTCGGCATAAACATTGGATCGGATACCACGAACCAGTACACTAACAGTTTGGGTTTGGGTTCCATGAGAGGACCATTGAATTGGGTTCCGTGAGAGGACCATAGAATTGTGTTGTGTATATACTTGTGTTGATTACGTTCATATCTAATGGTGATTGAGGTTGAAAGACTGTCTGTTGCTCTAAAATGATAACCAATGGGTATTACTGAGAACGTGGAATGCTTCATTGATCCTGAAAAAATGATAATAATATTGTATATGTTTGGTATATGCCTGTTTTATAATGTTGTGGTTACTTGCATGTGTTTCACTTAGTGGGATAGCCGCGTGATCTTAACAGTACACTGTGGTTGTGTAATGATACTGCACTTGCTTGTTCTTTGTTGAGTACATGGCATCTTCAGGCGGCTATTGATAGACCTAAGCTAGGTGACTATTGAGCGTGATTGGATTCAAGGTTGAGCGACTTCTTTCAAGCTACCATGGATCTTTCTTGTTTAAGTCCACTCTTTTCGGACTCAGACTATTGGTTTAAGGTGTTTTTTTAGTTTCGGGGTTGTACCCCTTGTTCTTAGACTTGTCGTTAGTAGAGTATTGGTACATTGACTTTTAGGTTCTAGGGGTTAAGACTTCCGCATTAGTTTGGTTAAGTTATTTACTTAAACCTTTGGAGTTTATGGGAACTCTATATTTTTATTGTCATTTAAACCAGCTTCCTTATCTTTAAATGCGTAGTATCTTAGTTAAGGCTACTTAGTTGGGTTGTAGTAGTGGTTCTCCCACCGGAGGGTTAGTATGGGTGCCAATCATGATGGTCTGGGTCGTGACAAAGTTGGTATCAGAGCCCTAGGTTTGTTGATCTCATTGTACCAAAATGAGTCTAGTAAAGTCTTGCGGAAGGGTACAAAGATGTCTGTACTTTTCTTAAAACTCACTTCTTTCTACTCCTTCATGCTATGACTTGTATCCAATTGGTATCTGGGTGATACAAATTGGTATCTTCCTCCTTCACTCTATGGTCTGAACTAGAGCAACAACAGTGGTAACAACATCACTAGCAAGAGAGGATGTGTATAGACCACCGACAGTATAATAGGGTCACCATTCAGAACAAGTATCCACTGCCTCGGATAAATGAACTTTTGACCAGTTGCAGGGTGCATCAATTTACATTTTGCTCTTGTACTGGGAGACCGGTAATGGTCATCTATGGAACAAACTAATTTAGAAATCGGGCTTGTCTGTGAGTTGTAACTTGAAAACTGTGAGTGCGTGTTCCTTGTTGCCTGAATTAACTGTGACTGTGAAAGTTATATTTTCTTGGACGTGATGATATGATCATGTGCACAATAAGTGTGTGTATGATTTTTGATATGTGCAATATGCTAGCTGAATTGATTGAAACTATGCAAGTTGTAACTGTTGAGTATCGTGAAACTTGTTGTGAAAAGAAGGTCGCGACTAAGTTCGATGCAAAGGTCTAGATAATGTACGAGGTGATTCGTAAGAAAGATCTGGACGTGTCCTGCACTTGAGTAATAACCGGGTGAGTGTCTGGGTGTATCCTGGGGATATGTGGGTTATGGTGTTGAATTAATAAGAATGAGTTGGATTGTGTATCGTTGGTGTTATGCCGTAATTTTACTAACCTTTAGAAAAATCACTTTTTTGAAATGTT
>NW_006239284.1:153083-177846 GCF_000226075.1 Solanum tuberosum | reverse complement strand
GTGCATCAATTTACATTTTGCTCTTGTACTGGGAGACCGGTAATGGTCATCTATGGAACAAACTAATTTAGAAATCGGGCTTGTCTGTGAGTTGTAACTTGAAAACTGTGAGTGCGTGTTCCTTGTTGCCTGAATTAACTGTGACTGTGAAAGTTATATTTTCTTGGACGTGATGATATGATCATGTGCACAATAAGTGTGGGTCTGAATTTTAATATATGCAATATGCTAGCTAAATTGATTGAAACTATGTAAGTTGTAACTGCTGAGTATCGTGAAACTTGTTGTGAAAAGAAGGTCGCGACTAAGTTCGATGCAAAGGTCTAGATAATGTACGAGGTGATTCGTAAGAAAGATCTGGACGTGTCCTGCACTTGAGTAATAACCGGGTGAGTGTCTGGGTGTATCCTGGGGATATGTGGGTTATGGTGTTGAATTAATAAGAATGAGTTGGATTGTGTATCGTTGGATTGACTCGGGGTAGACAATGATTATCCTAGTTCAGAGGATTATCCTAAACTTCTCAGTAAAGCTGAAACTAGTTGGGAGATTTAGAAAAGACAAAAACCCTAGAAAAACTTATTGTATGGGTACTGTTTTCGTCTGAGCTGCTGGGGCGGGATTTTTTCCACCAGAGCAGAAATTCCCCGCCAGAGCGGGACATGGCGAGATAGAACCTTAGCCCTGCCTCCTCTTTTTTCCCAAATCTCCTTCTAGATACCGAATCGATTCTGAACTAACCCCTGCAATCCAATCAGTGTTTAGCAATCGAGGATAGACTATAAAACCTTGTAATAAATTGAATGCTGTAAAAAATAGCAGAAAAAATGGCATCCATGTGATTACAAAAACAAAAGGGGTGTGCAAAATTTTCTAAGTGTGAATTTTGGTCGACTTCAGTTGCCTTTTTGCGGGCATGTAGTTTCAAGGGAAGGGGTAATGGTAGATCCCCAAAAGATTGAAGTAGTCAGGAATTGGGTCCGACTTAGTTTTATGACTGAAATTAAGAGTTTTGTGGGGCTCGCTAGCTACTATCGTCGCTTGTGAAGGGATTAAGGTCAGATTTGCAGATTCAAGTTTATAGGTGACAACGTTCAAGAAGTTTTGGTAAGGGACCGTTAGATAATGAACACCATTACTTTGGAAAATGCATTTAGTATTGTTTTCATAACATGTATGGGTTGTTTAGCGAATGATGAAATTAAGTTATGTCATTTGAGATTTGAAGTTATACTACGATTTCATGAACTGTTTGTCTATCAAGAAGAGGTCAGGATGCGACTGCTCCAATAACAACGAGGTTTACTTGGTTAAGTTATTAAGTGTGTTATAATTGTGGAGAACCTAGGCATATGAGGAGGAAATCAGCGAGGCCGTGGAGGCCAGGGAAATGGTAATGCGGGTAGAGAAGTAGTGCATCTAAGCAAGGAGGTTTTCCGTCAAGATGACAGGGCTCAATTTTATGCCTTTTCAGAAAGACCGAGGTTGAGGGTCTGATGCAGTGATCACAAGAACTATTATTGTTTGTGACCGGATGGCTAATGTGTTGTTTGATTTGGGTTCTAATTATTCTAATGTGTCCGTGCGATTTGCCTCTGAATTTGATATGATTTGTGATATACTTGATGCCCCCCATCCATGTTTCTACCCCAGTTGAAGAGCCAGTCATAGTCACCCATGTATATCGTGTTGTCCTGTTGTGTTTATGGATTTTTAGATTTTGGGTTGATCTGGTTATGCTGGATATGACTGACTTGGTATAATCTTAGGCATGACTTGGTTGTCCCTCTGTTATGTTGTGCTTAATGGTAATGCTAAGTCGGTAACTCTAGAGATCTCGGGTAGGGAAAGGTTAGAATGGGAATGGGGTACAATCCTAAGTCAGCTAAGGTCATATCTGTCGTGCGAGGTAGAAAACTGTTGGGGCGGGATTGTTTGGCGTGATTGGCTCATATTATGTATATTGAGGTCGAATCCCCCTCTATTGAATCTACTCATGTGGTGTCAAAATTGAGAGAGCTTAAGCTCAAATCCAGGAGCTTCTTGATTAAGGTTTCATCCCTCCTAGTGCTTCCTCGTGGGGTGTTCCTGTCTTGTTTGTTAAGAAGAAGGATGGTAGTATGAGGACTGTTGATTTTATCTTAAGCAATAAAGGGGTGGATTAATACCGGGATGACAAGCTTATGGATAAAGAATGTCCCATTGAGTATACTTATGTGAAGGCAATTGAAGTATTTTAGTAAGAAAGTGCGCATAAAAATTAGGTTAGTTTTTTGAATTTGATGGGTATACCTGAGTTTGAGGTGTTGTGTTGATGAAAAGTTTGACTTTGTGGTGATAGTCAGGGCTGACTGAGCATAAGGGTAATAAAAGTTTGTGATGGGATGCAACTATATAATAAGATTGGTTGGCAACTATTGTAAAAGACTTGAGAAAGGAGTGTACAAACATTAGCTCGAGTGTGATGATAAGTGATTGGCTCTTGTTTTTGAGTTTAGTAAAGAGTATGATTGAAATTTTAGTGAAATATATTGTAAGATCGATGGAGATGCAATCAATGATACACGGAGATCCATGAATTCATAAAATCTTCAAGGTACAAGCTAATGTTGATAGAGAAAGGGATTGTGTTATACGGTGGAAATTACAATTCAGACTTTTCATTGTGAGTCTACATTCGTGGTGATGTATTTTGTCAAGGTATGAATTGGCAAGGTGAGAAATGATCAATTGTATCCGGTATTGAGCATGTGAAAGGACTTACACCTAGGTTATTTTGTGAGTTTACTACTATTGATTGTTAAGTACCTAAGAAAGGTTTCATTTTTAAAAGTGTTGGTTTATAATAAGGTAAATGATCGGAGTGTTTATGATGGTTGTTAGTATTATGAGTATGATTTACTAGCTATGCTCTAGTGTTTTTTCACTTTTGTGGGTGGATCCCTAGTGGTGGATCAGGGGTACCAAATCCTGCGATGTTCTCTTGGTTGAGTGGGAAGATTGAAAAGATTTGGTTATTTCGAATAACAGAATTGGTGTTGTCTTGGAGTTGTTAAAGTATTTTAGTGGTTCGACATGTACCACTTGCTTATGAGAATTCATAGAAGAGCTACCATGTGTGATCATGGTTGTCCGACAATCTTAATATTCGTCTAGTCGTCGAGGTCATGTATTGATTGTGTGTGGATGAAAGCGGGGATCATTGGGTCCAATTCTACTATTCTTAAGGGTAATCTACAATCATAATTGCTAAATCTAGCATTCGATAGTATAGTTAGAGGGTTGTATGCTTGGACATATCCCTCGATGAGTATCTGATGTCTAAAGATCAAACTTTGTAACTTAAGCTCATGGAAATTTATGTTGTGAGAAAGAGATGTTGATAAGAACTATGATTGGTTGAGTATTATGAGTGTGTGTTGGTTGGTTCAGGTCCACGTCTAATTGTAGCGAATATTGATTTAGAATTTTATCATGCTTATGTGAGAAATGATTAGTCCTGATGATTGTGTCAAGGTCCTTGATAACATGTGGCAGACGTGAGTACGATCAACTTTGGTGGTTATTGAGAATAGCTTTTGTTGTAGTTAAGTTACATACAACAATAATTATCACTCGAGTTTTGTGATGACTTCATTGAGGCATTGTATGAGAGGATGTGTAGATCACCCATAGGGTAGTTTGGGGTTGAAGATGTAAAATCTTTGGGAGTTGATTTGGTGAAGGATGCTCATGATAAGGTGAGAAGTATCCAAGCTAAGCTTCTAGCAGATCAGAGTTGACAGAAAAAGTATGTGGGACAAGTATCCCCAGTAATTCAACGATTCAGATACTACTCTACTCTTACTTTAGCCAGTCTTTCCTAGTTGATCACTCGGGGATGAGTGAAGGGTAAATTGGTATCCATTGTAACGATCTGATTTCATCGTTAGGGAAAAGGCAATGGGGAAAGAATTGGACCAGAAAAACTTTTGAGTAGTAATCTGAAATTTCATAGCCTAGTCCAGATTTGGACGAAATCGGAGTCAATGAGGCCTGGGAAATTTGGTAGCAAATGGGAGATCTAATGATGATTTTGATTATATGAGTGGATAGCTAAGTCGTTAAGGAACATGTACGACTTTACGAAATTGAATTCGGGTGAGTAGAACTCTCGAAACTGATCTTAGCGTGAACGGGTAGTTTCTGAGTGTCGTTCGTTAAAGCTGTGTTGTGAAATGGGGGTATTGGAATTATTAAATTAGCTCACTGTTCCGTGCAAGCCGCTACAATGGGAATTTGTGCCGCTAGGGCGGGGCCGCTGTAGCGGGGTGGTATCGCTGTGGTGGGATAGTTGCGATTTAAGTCGGAAATAAACCCCGAAATCATTTTATTTTGCAACTTTTGACTTTGAGAGCTAGGAGACGACCCCAAGTGCTTTCTTGACAGTTTTCCACCATTCTTGAGGCTAAAGGTAAGGTTTTAACTTCCCGAATCCATTTTTCGATCCATAGAATGTAAATTCATGGGTGATTATCGATGGGGGAGGGTTTTGATCTGTAAATTATGGTTGGGTATTAGGATCTTGGGTTTGGTCTAGGGTTATTGGGTTTGTTATAATCCGGGTAATTGGATCTTTGATTTTTGATCCTTGCGTATATTAATTATTTGTAGACCAAGAACAAGCGGAAAGAATTCGGAAAGGGAAGATTCAAGTGCCTTAGGGGTTTCAAGCTTTGATTCGAGGTAGGTGATGGTTGTGATTTCATATTGGTGTGATATATGTTTGTAATTGCTCATTATAATGCATGTATGTATGCAAAAATTGCATTATTGATCACCCTAATTGTAAATGAGGATAATTGAATAATTGTATGCCATGAATCACCTCTTGTTGTATGATTTTGAGAATATACATTGTGATTGTGATTGTGGTTTGTTGAATGTATCGGGTGTTACGTTTCGACACACTAAATTGGATCGGTTGCCACGTTTTGATATAAATATGGGATCGGTTACCACGTTTCGGCATAAATATGGGATCGGTTGCCAAGTTTTGACATAAACATTGGATTGGGTACCATGAACCGGTACAGTAACAATTTGGGTTTGGGTTCCATGAAAGGACCATTGAATTGTATTGTGTATCTACTTGTGTTGATTACGTTCATATCTAATGGTGATTGAGGTTGAAAGACGGTTTGTTGCTCTAAAATGATAACCAATGGGTATTATAGATTACGTGGAATGCTTCATTGATCCTTTAAAAAATGATACTAATATTGTATATGTTTGGTATATGCCTGTTTTATAATGTTGTGGTTACTTGCATGTGTGTCACGACCCGAGGGCACCCCCTAGTCGTAACCGGCGTACTCGACCTCTCGGAGGTCTAATACAAGCCACTGATACTGCACTTGCTTGTTCTTTTTTGAGTACAGGGCATCTTCAGGCAGCTATTGATAGACCTAAGCTAGGTGACTGTTGGGCGTGATCGGATTCAAGGTTGACCGAGTTCTTTCATGCTACCATGGATCTTTCTTGTTTAAGTCCACTCTTTTCGGACTCAGGCTATTTGTTTAAGGTGTTTGTTTAGTGTTGGGGTTGTACCCCTTGTTCTTAGACTTGTCGTTAGTAGAGTTTTGGTACATTGAGTTTCAGGTTCTAGGGGTTAAACTTCCGTATTAGTTTGGTTAAGTTATTTGTTAAACCTTTGGAGTTTATGAGAACTCCGTGTTTTTATTGTCAGTTAAACCTTCTTCAGTATCTTTATATGCATAGTATCCTGGTTAAGGCTGCTTAGTTGGGTTGTAGTAGTGGTTCTCCCACCGGAGGGTTAGTGTGGGTGCCAATCACGACGGTCTGTAGCCGGACCTCCAGACCATTGGTTAGACCGTCGGCGAGGGTCGGTAGTTATTTTATGGGACTTCTTGACCTTTTCCCTAATTGTTTTAACCTAATACTATGTCATTTTACCATTTACCAAAAACCCTATATAATGAATTTTAACCCCCAAAACACCTAATTTAATTCATTCTCCTAAATTCCCAAAAGTTGAACAAGTCTTGCCCTCAAATATTTCGCTCACTAAAGAAGAAGAAGACTAGGGTTTCAAGGTCAAGTCTCCAAATCCTCCATTACTTGCAAGTTTTTGGCATCAAGGTATGATAGTCTTCACCTATGGAACTCTTTCCTCCATAGGATTCCTAAATTCTCCAATTTAAAAATTAGAAATCTCTAATTGAGGTGAGGGTTTTCTTCCATGTCATGGGTTCCTTTCAATGTTGATTCAATTGATTGTTTTATATACTATTATGCATGAATTGAGATAATTTTATGTTTTTAAGTTGAATTCCCATGAACCCATGCTTAACCCATATTTTCTGGACTATAATGATTGAAAATTGGTTTTGAGCTATGAAAGATGATTTTGTGAAGATATGCATGTTCTTATGAAATTGATGAAAATGATGTAAGTTGCTTTGAGAGTAAAGCATAAATGTTGTTATTGATTGTTGTGAAATGATTTCTGACATATTGATCAATACATGAATGTGAAAGGTTTTCTCACATAAATGATTCTTATAGTTGAAAGGTTTTCTCAACTAAACTATGAATTGAGTTTTAGGAGCTATTCTAATCGAGATTTGCAGGCTTGACCTACGGCCTCTCATCCACGAGGCATGGCCTGACCCATGAGGCGTGGATCCCCTCTGTGGGTCTGCCCAGGTAGTTTCTAAGGCCTTCCTCAAGGACCCATGGTTGGTCATTGGGGTCGTACTTTGATGCTCTAACACGAAACCCTTTATTTTTAAGTACGGGGAGTTACATTTACGATTCTAACCCTCATGTTAAGCTTTAGTTTAGCCTACTAGTTTCCAGAGAGTTACAATATCTCCCCCTTGATATCATTCGTCCTCAAATGACTATCTAGACACTTTATCGAAGTAAAGACTCAAAACTAGCGGTCCATCATGCATGAAACATCAAAATAATGCACAATTCAAAGGAGGAAACTTCATCTCCATCTCAAACATAATCAATGCAACACAAGGAAGGTAGGAACTACATCTAACAACCCATTATGCATGAAGCTCAAACATTTCTCATATTCATAGGAGGAACTACCTTCTCCAACTAAAAGCATGCTCAACACAATATCATAGAGCCAATATGTAATTATTCTCAAAAACATACTAAAGTATGTTCATCAATCCATCTCATGAAGTCAAATAGGCAACTCTTACTCAATGCACAACAACATGAGGAACATAAATCATGGAAACTCATTTTCTCACTAAATATGAATTTCATCAAGAACATGCATAACATAAGAAAATCATAGGAAAACACATATAGCACACATGACTCCCGAAATACTAAAACTCAAGAGGAACTACTTACATCAAGCTTGAATAGGAGTAGAAGGAAAGAGATGAGGATATCGGGACTTCATATCGGCCTCAGCCTCCCAAGTAGAACCCTCAACTAAGTGATTTCTCCATAAAACCTTCATGGAAGCTATTTTCTTGTTTCTCAATCTCTTGACTTGTTGGTCTAGGATCTCTATCAGAATCTCTTCATATGAAAGACTTTCGTCAACTCCCAACCCTTTTAGTGGAAGAATGGATCTCCAATACATTTCTTAAGCATAGAAACATGAAATATCGGATGAACCGAGGCCAACTCATTTGGCAAATCCAACTCATAAGCAACCTTCCCATACGCTTCAAAATTTTATATGGGCCTACATACCGGGGACTAAGTTTCCCCTTTCTTGCCAAATCTCATCACACCCTTCATGGGTGAGATTTTCAAATATACCCAATCATTAACCTCAAATTCTAAATCCCTTTTTCTTACATCGGCATAAGACTTTTGTCTACTTTGAGCCGTTCTCAACCTCTCTCTAATAAGCCAAACTTTCTCAATGGCTTCATAAACTAGCTCGGGACCTATTAAAGCAATTTCACCAACCTCAAACCAACCAACCGGAGACCTACATCTCCTACCATACAAGGCTTCAAAAGGAGCCATACCAATACTTGAGTGATAGCTATTATTGTTGGAAAACTCTATTAGTGGCAAGTGGTCATCCCAATCACCTTTAAAATCTATCACGCATGCCCTCAACATATCTTCCAAAGTCTGAATGGTGAGTTTCGCTTGTCCATCTATTTGGGGGTGAAAAGCTGTGCTAAGCTTCACCTTAGTGCCAAGACCCTTTTGGAATGACTTCCAAAAGTGAGAAGTAAATTAAGTACCCCGATCGGAAATAATAGATAAAGAAACTTCATGCAACTTCACTATCTCCCTTATATACAACTTGGCATAGTCTTTTGCCGAAAAAGAAACCTTGACGGGAATGAAGTGGGATGATTTTGTAATCCGATCTATAATAACCCAAATAGAATCATGTTGCCTTAGGGTGCGAGGCAAACCCACAATAAAGTACAACATTACATGTTCCCACTTCCAAGTGGAAATATTTATATCTTGGGACAAGCCTCCCGGCCTTTGATGCTCAACCTTAACTTGTTGACAATTAGGACATTTGGCTACAAATCCCGCAATATCTTTCTTCATCCCATTCCACCAATAGACTTCTGATAGATCACTGTACATCTTGGTGGCTCCTAGATGAATAGAATACCGAGAACTATGAGCTACATGAGTATTCTTTACCACCTAGGTAAGGATAATGTTGTTACAGATGCTTTAAGCAGGTTGTCTATGGGTAGTGCCGCCCATGTTGAGGAAGAAAAGAGAGAGTTAGCGAAAGATGTACATAGACTTGCACGTTTGGGAGTCCAACTAATGGATTCCACAGAAGGAGGAGTGGTGGTGATGAATGGGGCTGAATCATCATTAGTGTCAGAAGTGAAAGAGAAGCACGACCAAGATCCCATTTTGCTTGAATTAAAGGCAAATGTTCATAAACAAAGAGTAATGGTTTTTGAACAAGGGAGAGATGGCGTATTAAGATATCAAGGTAGATTGTGTGTACCAATAGTGTATGGACTCCAAGAGAGGATCATGGAGGAAGCTCATAGCTCCAGATATTCCATTTAGCCGGGTTCCACAAAGATGTATCGCTATTTGAGAGAAGTTTATTGGTGGAGTAGTATGAAGAAGGACATTGCAGAATTCGTTCCTAAGTGTCCAAATTACCAACATGTTACAATAGAGCACCAAAGGCCCGATGGTTTGGCTCAGAATATAGAACTTCCAAAAAGGAAGTGGGAGATGATTAATATGGATTTCATCATAGGTTTACCAAGGTCTCGAAAGTAGCATGATTCTATTTGGTTGATTGTGGATCGAATGACCAAATCAGCCCATTTTTTGTCGATAAAGACTACCCATTCAGCAGAAGATTATGCCAGGTTATATATTCAGGAAGTGGTAAGACTTCATGGAGTTCCTATTTCTATTATATCAGATAGGGGTGCACAATTTACTACACAGTTTTGAAAGTCATTCCAGAAAGGCCTGGGTTCAAAGGTGAACTTGATTACTGCTTTTCATCCTCAGACAGATGGTCAAGCAGAGCACACTATTCATACCTTAGAGGAAATGTTAAAGGCTAGTGTGATTGATTTCAAAGGTAATTGGGATGATCACCTACCTCTTATTGAGTTTGCTTACAACAATAGTTACCACTCTAGCATCCAAATGGCTCCTTATGAAGCTCTTTATGGGAGAAGATGTAGATTTCCTATTGGATGGTTTGAAGTTGGTGAAGCAGGGTTGATAGGACCAGATCTAGTTCATTAAGCTATGGAGAAGGTGAAAGTGGTTCAAGAAAGGTTGAAAATGGTGCAGAGTCGTCAGAAATCCAACACCGATGTTAGGAGAAGGTTAGAGTTTGAAGTATATGATTGGGTATACTTGAAAGTTTCACCCATGAAAGGTGTTATGAGGTTTGGTAAGAAGGGGAAGCTTAGTCCCCGGTATATTGTCCCTTATAGATTTTCGAAAAGGGTAGGTAATTTAGCTTATGAGTTGGAGCTACCACAAGAGTTAGTCGCGGTTCATATGGTCTTTCACATCTCTATGTTGAAGAAGTGCATGGGCGATCCTTCATTGATCATACCAACTGAAGATATTGGGATCAAGGATAGCTTATCTTATGAGGAGATTCCTATTCAGATTCTAGATCGCCAAGTTGGCAAGTTGAGAACAAAAGAGGTAGCATCAGTCAAAGTCCTTTGGAGGAATCAATTTGTTGAGGAAGCTACTTGGGCATCAGAGGAGGATATGAAAAAGAGATATCCACAACTCTTTGAATCCGGAGAAATTCCAGAACAAGGTACTAATTCTCTTCTTAGTACTCTTTAACTTATGAGATTGCATGTTGTATTTGCATTGCTTGTTGGGTGTTTGAACTGAATGTTAGATGTTACACCCTTAGCCTACTAAGAGTAAGCTCATTCGTGGACGATTGTTTCCAAGGGGGAGATATTGTAACACCCCATAACTAGAAAGAACTAAAAAGGAATTTAACAGAGGAAATAGTCATTTTTGGAAAGTATAAAGAAAATCTGGAAAAACAATTAAGTGTCAAAGTTGAGTTTTTGGTCAACTTCAAACGACCATAACTTCTAGATCAAGATGAGTTAGGTGTGTTTCCAGATATTTTAGTAAATATCTTGGATTGATATTTCCAACGCCGTCGAGTTTGTACGATTCCGAGTTCCTATGAGTGAGATATGCCCATTGGAAGTTGGGTTGTTCGAATAAGGAAATGTCCAATCCGGATTTTAGAAAGGCATTATGGTCTTTTCCATACCCCATGACTTAATTTCATTTTTGGTAATTAAGTGGGGTCTAAACTGATAGGATTTAGTTTAGGCTTTTACAATGTTGAGTTAGGGTTTTAGAAAAGAGAAAAGAAGAAGAGAAAGGAGCAAGAATTGTCAAGTTCTTCAAGAATCGCTTGTAAATTTCGTCAAGAGGTGATCCCTACGAGGTATGTGAGTTCACACAGCTTTGGGTTCGCTCGCTCACGCGCCAAACATGTTTAATTCAGCATGAATTCGTCCTAAAAATTGAAAGTTTGAATGTTCTTGATGTGTGTTCTTGAATTTACTTTCGTTCTTGAATTTGGGATGAGGTTGAGGAGTTCTGGAGTGTTTTAGGTCGATTTTAGAGATGTGTTTGATTAGATTCTTGTGTACATATGCTGGGTATCTAAATCTAAAGAGTATTGGAGAAAAAAGAGTCGAATTAAGGCTAATCGGGGCTGGAAAATGAAGAAGGAACAAGTCGGGCAAATCTGGGTACCAAGCCCGCGTCGCGGACCTATTCCTCAGGATGTGAAAAATCCTCCCTTGCGTCGCAGAGCGGTCACGGACCATTCTGCCTCAAAAGTTATTTTTACGACCAAAATTTAAATACATCTCCGCGTCGCGGACCAGCTTTCAGACAGTGATTTCTTGATCTTTTCTCGTGTTTAATTATCTAAACACACTCTTAAACATCATAAGATCTTTCCTATCACAAATCTCAATCCTTGAATCCATAATTCAATTCAAGGATCAGTTAAGAGTCAAGTCAAGAAAAGTTAAGAGTCAAGTCAAGAGAAGTTCATAGAGTCTTCCAAAAGTCTTTTACAAATGATTTAACTTGTTTCAAGACCTGAGTTTTGAGTTGAGTAAAAAGTAAAGTTGAAGTTCATTTCTTCAAAGTATATGGGGACTATGTATTCCCAAAGAGTTAAAATGTTTTCACATTTAAACAGGAGTAGGAAACCTTGATTTCCAAAGAGCCTTTGAGCTTGTTTTCAGAAAAGAGTAAGTGCTTTCACAATTAAGCAAGAGAGAAAACTTTGATTTCCAAGATAGCCTTTGAGCTATGTTTTTGAGCAATTATCTCAAATCACAGAAAGAAGTATGTTTTTAAACATAAGAGATAGTATCATATTTTAGGAGTAGTATTGAGCAGCGATATGGGGGAGAGTTCAGACAACTTACAGCCCCCATAAACCATGTAGCCACCATGGGTAGAAAAGGGTCATACTTTTTAGATGATTCCTTAGTGCTTTTTACCATAGACTAGTGGATCCACTTAGTATTTCAGGTTCTATACCCCCGGGAAGGTATAGGACGGCCCTGGCAACGTGAGGCAAAATGTTGTATCATCATGATAGCTTTTAAGTGATGGTTGTCGGTTAGAGAAACTCCCACAACAGTATTTTGTATTTTTATGTAGATAAGAAATATTTGTATTTTCATATACAAACCGAGTTCATATTGTATCTTTGCATACATACAGAGTTATTATTATATTTCTAAATACATAGAGTTGAAAACCATGTTTTAAAGATTTTCTTTATACTACATTTATTTACACTGCATTTTATTGAAATCAGTTGAGTTGAGTTGAGCCGGGTAAGTTCTTCAGTTCCTTTCAAGCTTATGTCTTGTTTTAGAATTCCCCTCGTATACTCGTACATTTAATGTACTGATGCCATTTGGCCCACATGTTCTTATGATGCAGACATAGGTAACCAGGATCAACATCCAGCGTATCGTTGATTCTAGTTGAGCTCCAAAGTTTGTTGGTGAGCCTCTTTGTTTCTGGAGGATCCCTTTTTATTGCTTTTCAGTATTTAGTTCATTAGGATGTCGTGGGTTTTGTCCCGACATCCATCTCAGTTATTAGTGGCTTCATAGATAGACTATCAGTTAGTTCAATTATCTTTATCTTGTTATTGACTTATGCTCAGTTTTGAGTTGCCAATTTGGCTAAGTTAAATGTTTATTTCTAAAACATTATGAGTTTAGTTTGAGATAGTTGAGTTATCTTGCATTTGAGTTCTTTCCTTAATGCTTAAAGTCTTCCGCTGAGTATGTAAGTCAGGCTAAGGGTTCGCTTAGGGCCAACAACGGTTCTTGAGTGTCATCAATGTCCAAGGTGTAGGCTCGGGGCGTGACAACTGGAAAGACAGATTCAGAATCTTTGTCTCTTCAAATGATCATCAAGCATGGATAGTAATCAAGAAGGGCCTGAAGCCTATTCCTGGATTGACTGGAAAAGATGGCAATGAAAAGCCATTTGATCCTGAATCATTTGATATCACTAAGGAACAACAATAGGTAAGTCAAATTAATGCTAGATCTATAAGTTTGTTATATTGTGCAGTGAGTGGAGCTGAATATGACAAAATATCAACATATGAAACTGCTAAAGAAATGTGGGACAAACTAGAAGTGACTTATGAAGGAACTACTCAAGTAAAGGAAGCTCGGATAGGTTCACTTGTAAATGATTATGAGTTGTTCAAAATGGCCAAAGATGAAAACGTTGAATCCATGTTCTCGAGATTCAGTAAAAAAATTTGCGAACTCAAATCACTTGGAATGGTGTATTAAAATGCACTACAAGTCAGAAAACTCGTCATGACTCTTCCCAAGGCTTGGGAAACTAAAGTTGTCATTCTTGAAGATGGAGATCTGCAAAAAAAGACATACGATGAACTTCGAGGCAACTTAATGGCCTATGAACAGAATCATAATAACAGGTACAACAAGGATGATAAAAAGAAGACTGTGGCATTTACTGCTGAGACATCTGACATTAGAGAGGAAGTCGATGAAAATCAAGACGAAGGAGTGGCTTTCATAAATCATGGAGTGAGACAAATGCTTAGACAAAGAAGACAGAGACCTCAACAGGATTTTAAGAACAATGATTTCAAAAGAAATGACGATCATTGTTACTACTGCGGAAAACCAGGACATATCAAACAGAACTGCCCAAAATGGAGAAGAAGAAACAAACGAAGAAATGAAGATCCAAAGAGTCTCGGAGCATGGGAACAAGGAGAAACAACCGACGATGATCATGATGAAATATCAAATTTATGTTTCATGGCACTAGGTGAAACAAGTGAGGTAAGACCTTTTAACTTTCCAAATTGTAATGATTTACAAAATACTTTGGATATGGTTACTGATGAATTACAGAAAGTTATTGACGAATACAATAAACTTGCTCAAGAAAAGAAAGACTGGCAGATTCTTCTCGAAGCAAGTCAGATTGAAGCGACTTACTAACAGAAGAACTAGAGGAAGTGAAAATGCAGTTGGACGGCATCAGAAAATCTCCAAGTCATAGTTTTGTTCGATCTAACAGAACTACACTCTATAGGAGAAACTCTCCAAATCATAGTTCCAACAGATCAAATAGATCTATCTCTAACTCTTATTCTCATGAAACTTCTGCTAAAATTACTTGTTTCACTTGTGGTGATCTTGGTCATAAATCTCTTAATTGTAGAAAATATTCTTCTGGAAAGTTGATTTGGAGACCAAAAGTTACTAATCATCAAGGAACGAAAAAATACTTGGGTACCTAAAAGAAATTTTTTTGCAGGAGCAATCCAAGAAAACCTACAGAAAAGGAATGTGGGTACTCAACAGTGGATGCTCCAGACATATGTGCGGAAAGAAAGAAAACTTCAAAACAATAAAAAGAATAGATGGAGGATGTGTTAGATTTGGAGACAATGCTAAATGGGAAGTAACTAGAGTCGGGACTATTACACTCAGTTCATCATGTGATCTAGTCGAAGTGTATATGGTTGAAGGACTCAAACAAAACCTTCTTAGCATTAGTCGACTATGTGATGATGGATTTGAAGTTACCTTCAACACAGCCAGTTGTATCATAAAACATCCTTAGAAAAAGCTAACTCTTATCGAAAATCGAGTAAATAATATATATGTCTTCAATAATGTTGATTTTCCATCTCTCACTTGTCTTATTGCAGTCTCAAGTGATCCATGGCTATGGCATCGAAAGCTTGGACACGCAAGTATGAATGCTCTTGAAAAACTGTCTAGACTCGAACTGGTCATTGGTCTGCAAAAACTAAAGTTTGAGAAAGACCATATTTGTGACGCATGTCAAATGGGTAAGAAATCTCATTCATCCTTCAAAGTAAAGGATATTGTAAGTACCTCTAAACCCGTACAACTTCTTCATATGGGCCTATTTTGTCCTACTCGAACTGCCAACATTGGAGGTAAAAGATATGCTTTCGTAATCGTTGATAACTTCTCAAGATTTACATGGGTAATATTTCTAACTCATAAAAATGAAGCTTTTCCTAACTTTGAAGTTTTTTGTAGAAGAGGTCAAAGAGAGGCAGGGTATTTTATTACAACTATTCATAGTGATCATGGAGGCGAATTTGAGAATAAGGCTTTTGAGGAATTCTGTGCTCAAAATGGATTTACTCAAAATTTCTCCTCACCCAGATCTCCTCAACAAAACAGAGTAGTTGAAAGGAAAAACCACTCACTTCAGGATACAACAAGAACAATGCTTCTCGATAGAAGTTTACCTGACCATTTTGGGCAGAAGTTGTAAGCACTGCCTGTCATATTCTTAACAGGGGTCTAATCAGACCAATCTTAAAGAAGACTCCCTATGAATTGTGGATAGGTAAGAAACCAAATATAAGTTATTTTCACCCCTTTGGGTGAAAATGTTTCATCCACAATAATGGTAAGAATAATCTCGGTAAGTTCGATCCAAGAAGCGATGAAGGTATCTTTTTAGGCTATGCTCTTATTAGCAAGGCTTTTTGTGTTTTTAATAAAAGAACTTTAAGTATTGAAGAATTTGTACATGTGGTATTTGATGACACTAATCCAAGAGTACAGGAAGTTGAAACCGGTGACGATGAAATTACTTCTCTCAAACTAGCTGAAGATACAACAATTATCAACACTGAAATTAACACTAAAGAGTCAACTACTGCAGAGGTGGAGTCGACTACTCCAGCCGACAAAGCCAACATTCCAAGAGAATGGAGACATAATGCTAGCTACCCTGAAAATTTCATTCTCGGGAAACCTGATGACAAAATTCAACACAGTCTTCTCTCAAAAAACAAAATATTGTGGCTCTTATATCTCAAATGGAACCACGAATAAATGAAGTTATGGAAGATGAGTCATGGGTACAAGCAATGAAATAAGAACTTTATCAATTCGAAAGAGATCAAGTTTGGACCCTCGTCGAAAGACCCAAGAATTGCTCAGTAATTGGAACCAAATGGGTGTTTCAAACTAAAATTGATGAACATGGAAAAGTTACTCGCACTAAAGCAAGATTAGTTGCTCAAGGTTACTCACAACAAGAATGTATTGACTACGATGAAACCTTTGTTCCGGTGGCAAGGTTTTAATCTATTCGAATTCTGCTCGCTTATGCATCATTTAAACGCTTTAAACTTTTTCAAATGGATGTAAAAAGCGCCTTTTTAGATGGTTTCATAAAAGAAGAAGTTTTGGTCAAACAACCCCCCGGGTTTGAAAATCCTTCTTGTCCTGATTTTATTTATAAATTATCCAAAGCTCTTTATGGTCTCAAACAAGCTCCAAAGCCTGGTATGAGAGATTGAGCACGTTTTTACTTCAAAATGATTTCAAAAGGGGGGAAATTGACACAACTCTTTTTATTCAAAGATCTGGTTTATATATTCTTATAGTTCAAATCTATGCTGATGATATTATTTTTGGAAGTTCTAATCCTTCTTTGTGTGAGAATTTTGCAAATCTGATGAAAAGTGAATTCGAAATGAGTCTAATAGGAGAACTCACATTCTTCCTCGAACTTCAAATCAAGCATTCGACTAATGGAACCTTCATTAGTCAGACCAAGTACACAAAGGAGTTAATAAATAAGTTTGGACTCGAAAAAGGAAAAGCTTTTGGCACCCCCATGAGTCCATCCACATGCCTTGAAACAGATGCACCTGGAAAAGATGTGGATGAAAATATGTATAGAGGAATGGTTAGCTCACTACTTTATCTCACCACTAGTCGACCAGACATTAAGTACATCATATGCAAATGTGCAAGATTTCAAGATGCTCCGAAGGAATCTCATCTTACTGTTGTAAAGAAAATTATTCACTACTTGATTGGCACCACCGAATTAGGACTGTGGTACCCCCACTCAACTCATTTCGATTTAATTGGTTACTCAAATGCTAACTTTGCAGGTGACTAAAATGATCGAAAGAGTACAAGTGGAACATGCCAAATCTTGGGACAATCTTTAGTCTCATGGCATAGCAAGAAACAAACTTTAGTTGCTTTATCTACCACTGAATCTGAGTATCTAGCCGTTGGAAGCTGTGGTACTCAACTTTTATGGATTATGCATCAATTACTTGATTATGATCTCTCTTATGAAGTTGTTCCGATTTTTCGTGATAATACTAGTGCTATTAGTCTATCTAAATATACTGTGCATCATTCCAGGGATAAACATATTGACATCAAGCATCATTTTATTCGTGATCATGTTGAAAATGGCAATTTTTCATTGGAATTTGTAGATTCTGAAAATCAATTGGCTGATATTTTTACAAAACCACTTCTTGTAGAAAGATTTTGTTTCCTTAGAAATTGCCTTGGTATTACGTGCATTAATTAATTTTTATTCCTTATGCGTTTATTGTATTTTCCTTGTTTTTGTCTTGTTTAATTATGACCTGCCACCGCCTCTTCCATTTCCCTATATCACCCGTCTTTTCCTTTCCTTTCTGTCTCCTCCTTTCCTTTCAAAGACTTTTCTTCTCCCTTTTCTCTTCTCTATTTATCCGTCCTCTTCTATTCTTCCTTCTTTACCCTACCATGATGAAAACTCACTTCATGACCTCTCAAAAACCCTTTTTCCCTTCAAGCTCTTTCAAAGTGGACATTCTGTCCCTCTCCTCTGATTCTTCCACATGATCAATGGCTTCTCCGTCTGTCTCATCAAAGAAGAGGGCATCTTCTTCAAAACAGAAAGCTTCAAAGAAACCCCATCCTTTTGCGTCGGGATCTCTCTCTCCAGCAGACTCGTAACTTGTACATCTTCAGTAGGAGTAATACAAGATGGGTCACCAACGCATTTTCAAAGCATTGAGAAATGAAACATCGGATGAACGGTTGAAAGCCCTTGAGGTAACTCTAACTCATACGCAACTTGGCCAATTTTTCGGATAACCTTATATATCCCTATATAGCGTGGACTCAACTTTCCCTTTTTACCAAACCTCATTACCCCTTTCATTGGTGAAACCTTCAAGAACACCCAATCCCCTATAGAAAATTCTAGTCCTCTCCTTCTAACATCCGCATATGATTTATGTTTGAGCTGTTTCTAGCCGCTGCTGTATCACTTTTGAATTTTTCCATAGCTTGATGAACAAGATCTGGCTCAAATAAGGCAGTTTCACCTTTTTCGAACCAGCCAATTGGGGATCTACATTTTCTACCATATAAAGCTTCATAAGGTGCCATTTTAATATTTGAATGGTAGCTATTGTTGTAGGCAAACTCGATCAATGGCAAATGTTCATCCCAACTACCTTTGAATTCCAATATACAAGTTCGCAGCACATCCTCAAGTGTTTGAATTGTACGCTCTGCCTGACCGTCTGTTTGAGGATGAAAGGTTGTACTTAAATTCACTTGTGTTCCTAGACTCTTCTGAAATTACTTTCAAAAATTTGCAGTGAATTGAGCTCCTCTATTAGATATTATAGAGATTGGCACTCCATGTAGTCGAACTATCTCTTTAATATACAACCTTGCATACTCTTCAGCTGTATAAGTAGTCTTCACCGGCAAGAAGTGCGCTGCTTTGGTGAGTCTGTCAACTATTATCCATATGGAGTCAAACTTTCGAAATGACCGAGGCAAACCAGTGACAAAATCCATGTTGATCATGTCCCACTTCTAAATTGGAAATTCTATACACTGTATATAACCTCCGGGCTTTTGGTGCTCTACTTTTACTTGTTGACAATTTGGACATCGAGCCACGAATTCTGCAATGTTCGTTTTCATGTCCCCCACCAATACATTTCTTTCAAGTCATGATACATTTTAGTTGACCCCGGATGGACAGAATATCTCGAATGATGCGCTTCCATGATAATCCTCTTTCTTAATTCATCTACATTAGGTACACACAATCTGTTTTGACATCGAAGTACTCCCTCTTGCGTAAGCTCAAATGCCTTTGTCATACTCTGTTGTACATTCTCCTTAAGCTTTAATAGAATAGGATCAGTGTACTGCTTCTCTTTCACTTCCACTACTAATGAGGATTCTGCCGCATTTTGTACAATAACCCCTTCGTCTTAGCTAGTTGACATATATCCTTAGTTATTCCTTGTCTTTCCACAGACTACCCATAAGTGCTTGCCATTATATTACGACTTAACGCATCAGCTACTACATTTGCTTTCCCGAGATGATACAAGATATCCATGTCATAATCTTTTAATAGCTCAAGCCATCTTCGTTGCCTCAGATTTAGGTCTTTTTGTTTAAAGATATATTGAAAACTCTTGTGATCAGTATACAGGTCAACATGAATTCCATACAAGTAGTGGGGCCATATCTTCAAAGCATATACAATTCTGCTAGCTCTAGATCATGAGTTGGATATTTTTTCTCATGTGGCCGCTGCTTCCTTGAACCATAAGCTATTACTTTACCATGCTGCATCAATACACATCCTAGGCCCACTCCCAAAGCATCACAATACACTGCATACCCTTCTGTTCCTTCTGGAAGTACCAATACATGTGTAGAAGTTAATTTATTCCTCAACTCTTGGAAGCTTCTTTCACATTCAACACTCCACTAAAATATTGTTTCTTTGTGTGTTAGCTTTGTTAAGGGTGCAACATTGGAAGAGAGTCCTTCAACGAACCTTCTGTAATAACCTGCCAATCCAAGGAAACTACGGATCTCCGTAGGCGTTGTAGGTCTTGGCCATTTTTTCACGACTTCTATCTTCTGGTTATCAACTCTTATTCCTTCATCGAATACAATATGATCTAAGAATGCCACATATTTTAACCAGAACTCACATTTAGAGAACTTTGCATACAACTTACGATCACGAAGAATTTGTAAAACCTGTAGCAGGTGATTAGCATGGCCCTCTTTCGATCTTGAATACACCAAAATGTCATCTACGAATACTATCACAAACACATCTAAAAATGGTTTGAACACCCTATTCATCAAATCCATAAAAACCGCTGGTGCATTCGTTAGCCCGAATGACATGACTAAAAACTCAAAATGACCATACCATGTTCGGAAAGCTGTCTTAGGTATATCTTTGTCTTTGACCCTCACTTGGTGATAACCTGACCTCAGGTCAATTTTTGAAAAACACCTAGCACCTTGTAGTTAACTGATCAAATAAATCATCAATTCTAGGGAGGGGATATTTGTTCATAATCATTACCTTATTCAACTACCGATAGTCGATACACATTCTTAACGAGCCATCTTTCTTACGTACAAATAAAATTGGTGCTCCCCATGGGGATATACTAGGCCTTATGAATCCTTTTTCTAATAAGTCTTTTAATTGCTCCTTCAACTCCCGTAATTCTGCCTGGGCAATTATATACGGAGGAATGGACATAGGTTGAGTATCTGGAATCACATCAATACCAAACTCTACTTCTCGTTCTGGAGGCCAACCTGGAAGATCTTCAGGAAATACATCAGGAAAATCATTCACTACCGGAATGGATTGAAGAGGTGGTGGCTCCGCATCTATATTTTTCACTCTCACTAGATGACATATGTATCATTTGGACATCATCTTCTTTGACTTAAGATAAGAAATAAATTTACAATGCAATTATGATAAACCCTTCTAGCTATAATCGACTCACCAATCGGTGTAGATACTTCAAATGGCTTCACTAATAATTCTAGTGTTCTTTTGAACTTTTCACCAATCAATGGAGTAACATATTATAGTGTAGACCCCGGATCAATTAATACATATGCAATACGTGAAAAGATGGATAATGTATCTGTAACCACATCCAGTGAGGCTTCTAAATTTTGTCGATCCCCGAGAGCATATGTGCGATTCTGAACTCCACTAGAACTGGCTGCTCTCCTAGCTCTTCTACCACGACCAGTAGGCATATGTCCCCTACCTAAAGAAGGGGCTGATGATGAGGATGCAACAATTGATCTAGTAGGTTGTGCCACAACACCCACACCCCTATGAAGGCAATTTCTCATCATATGACCTGGTGTACCACACTAAAAACAAACATTTGTCCCAAACCGACATGCACCTAAATGATTTCTTCCACATTGTTTACAAGACTGTCTAGGAGGTCTTGATTGGCTCATACTTCCCTGCTCTTGGTACCCCGTTGTTCGTGAACCTTGGCTTTCACCTCTTTGCCCAAAGTAATTGCCCCTAGACTCTTGAAACTGAGGTAGGGCACTAGCTGTAGAGAAGGAAGATGATGGCCTAGGCGGTCTGTTAAGGAACCGAGACCCAAACTCACCTTGGGATGGGGTAAACGACCCCATGGATCTGGCCCTCTTAGAATGCCATGTTTCTAACTCTTATGTCCTTCTTCTTTGCCTTTGATTCTCCAACTTTTTCGCAAAAGTTTGCATCCTTGCTATATCCATATCTTTATTCAACGAAGCAATGGTATAGTCTCTAACCATATATGAATCTAATCTATCCACATATCGATGAACACTATCCTCCATAGTAGCTACTACATTAGGAGTATACCTGGCCAAGGAATTAAATTTGAGATTGTACTCTCTCACGCTCATACTGCCTTGGTGGAGATTTAAGAACTAATCTGCACGGGCCTCTCGGATCTCCAACGGCAGGTAATGGTCAAGGAATGCCTTCTTGAACTCTTTCCATGTAGCTAATGGTGCATCTGTTCCCTTGGATTGCTTCCAAGCTTCATACCACAGTACAGCCACACCCTTTAATCTATATGCTGCTAGCTCGAGCGCTTCTTTACCACTTACATGCATAACATCGAAAGTGCATTGGATATGATCTATAAAGTCTTGTGGATCTTCATTAGGATCTGACCCGGTGAATAATGGAGGGTCCAAATTAAGGAAACCACGTATCTGCGTGCCAGCTGCTCTATCTACACCACTAGTACCTGCAAATAGACCTTCTTGCCTTTGGCCGTGGCCAGCAACTATACGAGTCAATAATTGGACCGCATTCCTCAAATCTTGCTCGGTAGCATTAACAGGGGGTTCTTGAGGTACAGCTTCCCTCCTTAGATCTTCTGGAGATGGAGAGGTCGGGGAAGTCTGTGAGGGAGACTCATCTTGAGCCTCACCTTGAACAACTTGACTAGGTGGTGGTTGGCTAGTCCCTTATTGGGCAGCCACATCTACTCGCTTACCAATACTTTTGCTCCTTCTCGTAACCGGCATCTTTGCTATAATAAAAACTATTTAGAAATTAGATATGATTCGCCTACAACACTAGTTCTATCGCACGATCTAAGAAATGAAAGAAAGGAGACAACTCCTACATGTCCCGTAGCATCCTCTTTATAAATGTGGTGCACAAAACATCCATAAGCAAGACTCTACACATATACAGCTTTGTAGACTCCCTAGGATGACCTGCTCTGATACCACTTTTGTCACGTCTCAAATCCCATTAAGACGGACAGGCACCCGATGCCCTAAAGGCCCGAGAGAACCAACATGTAACATGTGCTTACTATGCATATAACCATGACAATTTTGTGACAAGTTCACATAGGATGCAGCGATACGAACCAACATAAGTAGACCCAAAACTTATATACAAGACTTGGCCGTTGAGGCCACAACTTGTTAAGACGTAACTGAACCATATACATAAGTCTACAAAGCCTCTATATGATAGAAAACCTTAGAGTAGGTCGGGACAGACCCCGCCTTACTCTTAACTATGATACAATACCAAAATGAATCTACCAAGGACTCAGTAAAGCTCTGAATCAATCTGGAGCTCACTAAAAGTTGCAGAGTGTCGTGTGCTCCTACCGAGGAGGTCTACTAGCTGAAGTACCTGTGCCTGCAGCATAAAATGCAGCGTCCCCCGCGAGGGACGTCAGTACGAGAAAATGTATTCAATATGTAAGGCAATAACATATATAAAATATGAGTTCGAATGAAACCAAGTATCAATATATGTGCATAAATCAGAACAGAAGACCACTTTTTGTTAACTTTTGTGGGATAATGTATGTTACATTCTTGTCTTTAACTTTCTGTGTGTCATCATCTTTATAAGGCATGTGATACGAATGACCAACTGATCAGTGGTAGAAGAGGATGACCCATTTTAGGCATTTTATCCCCTGGGATGCGGTCCTCATAATTACACAAATTGGGATCGGCCCATGCTAGGCTTTCTCCCCTGAGTTGCCACCCCTTTATACCAATTGGGATCAGCCCATGCTAGGCTTTCGCTCATGAGCTACCACCAATAATTATACAGATTGCTTCAATTAGATTCTTTAATCTTTGAAATTGTTGTTTGGTGGTCATAATCATTTTTTATATTTGGAACTACGGACCAGTAGTAGAAGACAAGAAAATAATACTTCAAGGCAGTAACCATGACATAAGGAGCTATGTACATCAATGCATTACTTGTGAGCTTAACTGACACAATTGACTTCAACTGACTAAGAGGAGGATTCACCAAACTTGCTTTTGCAAATACCATTTCTATACCAGCACATAGGAGGATAATTACACAAGTATAGAGTAGTGAACATATAATGAAGTAATTCTATACACTAAGGAGAGGGGGAAATATTGTCGGCTATTTGGAGATCGTACGCTGCCACTATGTTTCCTTTACTAGGAATAAAATTTAGGAAATTCACTTATTGATATTAATTGTAAGGATCAGATTTCATGCCGAAGAATTTTGAATCGAATTGCCTTACATACCTTATTCTCTGACCAATATAACTATCACGATTCAGCCTCCCCTTTTAGGTGTTAATCTGTAAGTCATGATAAACTAATATTAGCATCTATCACACCTGAGCCTTGTAAAACAGTCACTAACTTTGACTGGTAATGATCCCATGCATCCCTTAAAATAATGTGCATCAGCACACCCTTCTTCTATGCCCAATACACATTATATATCTTTTTCCAAGATTACCCAAGCTGCACTAACAACAATACACATAAAACAGCCTCAAATATTCTTTATCATACAACCAATTATTGAACTCACCACCCCCTTGAGTTCTTTATGACAGCACACCCATAATTCCTCACTCTAACTCATACATAAGGAGGAAGAAAATGGAGCACTCACCTTACCTCAATTTCTGCAACTTCTCCTTATAACTTGAATTCCTCTAGAACTTCAACTTCCCTTCACACTTAAACCAAAGAAGAAGAGAAAAGTATCTTAATAATTAAGGAAAGTGAGCAGTAGCTTGTCGGAACTTCTACCTTCTACTTATAATTGAGCATGAATAACATGTTTTCTAGTCTTCCGTGGGAGAGATAAGATAGATCCATAAGTGTTTCTCTTACCTTGGTTTGCAGATATGAAGATTTCTTCAAGAACCCTAGAAGGAACTTTAAGACTGTTGTTTTAATCCTTAAGATAAAAGAGAGAGAGAGCTGGAGTGAATTGTGAATTTTGTATGTTAAAATGAGTGAAAAGATCAGCTCATATTGGGCTTATAAGGAGCCTTCTTGACCATAAAAAAATAATCCTCTAAAACCTCATTTTTTTGGTCAATTTTCAGCCACTAATTGATCAAGTAGGTGATGCACCTACTTATGTATATCAAGCAGCTCAAAAGGTCAAACTAGGTGATGCACCTACTAGCTTTCACTTGGGCTTAAATATATTGGGCCTTGGCAGATTTAGCTGCTGGGCTTAAATTTCATTTTCCTTTTATTTAACTTAGTTTGGGCCT
>NW_006239284.1:143088-152987 GCF_000226075.1 Solanum tuberosum | reverse complement strand
CCTTTTTAACTAGATCCATATAGCTCAAGTAGGTGATGCACCTACTTGGTTCTTTGGACTAGTCAATAAGTCAAAGTAGGTGATGCACCTACTTGTCACCTACTAGCTTAGTTAAGTCAAGCAAGAAGCTCACCTATTTTATTCCATTTTCTATTATTAATCTCTTTTTCTTTAACTTAGCCCTTAACTTTCAACTTTAAGCTCAATTACCACCTTCATGTCTCGAGTTTAAATACTTTCGTTGGAGTTATAACTTGCAGTACACATGTTGCAACGTGCAAGGCATCACATCACCTTCCGAGCTAGTTTAAACAAACGCTAACCATATAAGAAACATGGTCCCTCACCTATACTATAAGGCAACGTCAAGTATCACAAGAATAGAACAAGCATATGCATAATACGGGCTGTTACAGTTTTAGCCATACTCACTGAACCAGTTGGCGAGTAGCTGAATCGGTCTGGCGAACTAGGTCAGGTTTGCCGAACGGATTGGCTCAAAATTCTTGGCAAGTTGGCGATGGGAAGGACCTTTCGGCGAATCGCAAACAGCTCTCGGCGAGTAAAGGTCTTCCCGCCGAAAGTTCCAGTGCAACAAAGGTATAGGGTTGTAGACAAAAGGCGATCAAGAATACTTTCGGTGATTCGTGGAGTATATTCCGCGACCTTAGGCCTCTCGCTGAAAGTTACAAAATTCAACTAACAAACAAAGCGTGAAATTAAAGGCGAGGTGGGACATTAGGCTAACCGCCGAGTGGTTCAGCGAGCTCGACCAAGCTCGCCAAATGGCCCAGCATCCCTATTCTTAACCCAACTTCTCGAATTCAACCCCGCAACCCCTGAAAACAAAATCAAAGAATGCACTAGTTAAATTAAGCTAAGACCCATAACACCCATTGCCCTGAGATACTCAAACTTCTCCCGGTTTGCCAAATTTGGCTAATTGACGGCTTTTGCCCTTAAGAACGAAGTCACCCACTCTATCATTAGGTAAATTACATCGTTTTGGCGCAAATACGGGCTACTCAGACTTCACCCAACTCAACTAAACAACATGCAAGCACAACCCCACAAAAAAATCTACTTTATTTTAGAGCACAAACAGACGGGACTTTAATATTCAAAGCATTACGGGAAAGATTATCCAATTTCAACAGGCATTCAAACACTCTAATCCTATCAGAGATGCCCAGCATACATTACTAAGATAAGATCATAGCAAATGAGTACAAATTACTAAATATAAAAGCGGGATTCGGAAGACCAACCTTAAATGGCTATAAAAATAATATTGAAAAGCTAGGCGGTAATGTATTCCAATTCAAAGCACGAATCAATCAACAACAATAATTATGGAATGCAAAAATACCAAAAATACTAGATAGGCACGAGTTTGGGAAGCTGAAAAATGAGGGAAAATGAAAGAGTTTGAAAGTTAGACCTTTGGTCTATACTCACTCAAGTGAAAGCCCAAAATCCAAAGGGAGTGCAAGCAATCCGCGGGTGAATGACTTGTTGTCACGCATACTTGATAAAGTTGAGGGTTCGAATGATTTGTTGAAAGGGATGAAAAATGACTTTTCATCATTGAACAGTAAAGTGAATTCTCATGCCAATGCCATTAAGATACTTGAAGGACAATTGAGTTTATTATCAGCTCAATTGAAACCAAAGATAACGATGGAAGATGACGATAGAAAACTGGTTGTGGTCACTCGTAGCGGCAAAGTGGAAATTGGTAATGTGATGGGAAATGAAGATACTCAACAGCATGAAGAAGATAAGGGGATAGAGGAACAGCAGTCACTCATCCATCAAAACTTTGCCAAAGAACCTCATAAAGAAGTGGAACAACAGGTTCACATTCCAAAGGTTATGCAACCTTTACCCAAAATACATCCACCATTTCCCCAACGCTTGAAGAAGAATGAGGATGAGAGGGTCAAGAAGTTTCTGTCAGTGCTCAAGACACTATCAATCAACCTCCCCCTTGTGGAAGCGTTATTGGAAATGCTGGGATATGCCAAGTTCATGAAAGATCTAGTCACCAAGAAAAGGAGCTTGGATTTTGAGACAATTGAAGTTTCATATAGTTGCAGTGCAATTATGTCCAAGGAGCTGATCAAAAAGAGAGAATATCCCGGCGCATTCACCATCCTTTGCACCATAGGCGTGCTCCAATTCGCTAAAGCTTTATGCAATTTGGGAGCAAGCATCAACTTAATGCCTTATGAAATATACAAACAACTTGGGTTGGGTGAGCCGAAAGAAACCACTATAAGACTTCTGATGGCAGACCGTTCAATCAAACATCCTGTGGGGATACTTTATGACATTTTGGTAAAGGTCGATCGGTTCATCTTTTCGGCTGATTTTGTGATTTTAGATTGTGAAATAGATGCCGAAATTCCCATTATTTTGGTAAGGCCATTCTTGGCAACCGGGAGAGCATTGGTGGATGTTAAGAGTGGAGAATTGAGGTTTTGGGTGAACGAAGATGCAGTAACCTTTAACATTTGTAAATCCATGAAACACCCAAGTGATATTAATGTGGTGTCTACTGATGATGTTATTGATAAGGCGGTAGCTAGTGTAAGACATTTGATATGCATGAACGAACCTCTTGAAGCCGTACTTGCTAATTATGATGAATCTGAAGTTCAGGGTTATGAGGAAGTAGTAGCTGCCTTGTCGGGATTAGGAGGTTATACAAAGACCCCAATCAAGTTGGATATCGACCCAAAAAATAGAGAGAGTCCTCTCGCAAAACCATCAACAGAAGAACCACCTAATCTGGAATTGAAAGCTCTCCCATCTCATCTCCGATATGTCTTTTTAGGGGAAAATAACACTCTACCGGTGATCATCGCAGCTGACTTGCTTGAATGGCAAGTAAATTTGCTCATTGAAGTATTGTGAAGGCACATAAAAGCTATTGGATGGACCATTGTTGATATAGTGGGCATTCCTCTCGGTATTTGTACTCACAAGATTCAACTTGATAGTGAGTGTAAGCCTAGTGTTGAGCATCAGCGAAGATTGAATCCACCAATGCAAGAAGTGGTAAAAAAGGAGATCATCAAGTGGTTGGACGCATTTGTTATCTATCCTATTGCGAATAGCAAATGGGTAAGCTCGGTGCAATGTGTACCAAAAAAGGGAGGTATCACCGTAGTCCCAAATGCAAAGGGGGAACTTGTGCCAACTAGACCAGTGATCGGGTGGAGAGTATGCATGGATTATCAAAAGCTAAATTCGTGGACTGAAAAGGATCACTTTCCAATGCCTTTTATGGATTAAATGATCGATCGTCTATCAGAGAAGGGTTGGTACTGCTTTTTAGCTGGGTAGTCCAGTTACAACCAAATCTTTATTGTGCCAGAAGACCAAGAGAAAACCACCTTCACCTGCCCGTATGGAACGTTTGCATTCAAAAGGATGCCATTCGGGATATGTAATGCCCCGGCAACATTTCAACATTGTATGCTATCCATTTTCGCGGACATGGTAGAAGATTTTATGGATGTATTCATGGACGACTTCTCAGTCGTAGGGGACACGTTTGAGGAATGCTTGGCACACTTGGGGTACGTACTCCAATGATGCGTAGAGACAAACCTGGTTCTGAATTGGGAGATATGTCACTTCATGGTGAAGGAAGGCATAGTTCTCGGGCACAAAATGTCACAAAAGGGATTGGAAGTCGATAAGGAAAAAATAGAGGTAATTGAGAAACTGCCTCCGCCGATTTCAGTGAAGGGTATTCACAGCTTCTTGGGACATGCCGGATTCTACAGGAGGTTTATCAATTATTTCTCGAAGATTGGACACCCCCTGTGCAAACTCTTGGAGAAGGAAGTGAAGTTCTATTTTGATGACGCTTGTATGGCGGTGTTTAAAGCTTGAGAGAGAAATTGGTATCCACTCCGGTCATTATTAGCCCTGATTGGTTTGAATCCTTCGAAGTGATATGTGATGCTAGTGGCTTGGCATTGGGTCAAAAACGTAACAAACTTTTCCACCCAATTTATTATGCAAGCAAAACTCTAAATAGTGCTCAACGAAACTATATAGTCACTGAGCCAGAATTGCTTATGGTCGTCTATGCATATGAGAAATTCCGAGCATACTTGCTAGGTACTACAGCAATCGTTCACACTGATCACGCTGCACTCCATTACTTGATGGCAAAGAAAGATGCAAAACCTAGGTTCATAAGGTGGGTGCTATTATTACAAGAATTTGACTTTGAGGTCAAAGATAGAAGAGGTTGCAAAAATCAGGTAGCTGACCACTTATCAAGGTAGGAAGGCAAGGAAATGACGAGCTTGAGGGTGACATCAACGATTCCTTCCCTGATGAACAGGTATTTGCAGTCTCTCTTAAACAAAATCCCTGGTATGCAGATTTCGCAAATTACATTGTGTGCGGAATACTTCCCGATGAGATGAACTTCTACCAACAAAAAAGGTTCATGTTCGATGAACTTCCGGATGAGATGAACTTCTATCCCTTACATCATCTCCGACTGCTTTCCCTGAGAGTGTTTCAGAAGCATAAGTGATTGTTATCATGTAAAGAACCCAACTTGTAGGTTGGGGTCGATCCCATGAGGAATATGGTTTAGACTTAAGTTCAATAACGATATATTCATTTTTCCAATGTATTTTCGAGACAAATAAGTAAAAAGAGGGGGGGGGGGGGGATTTGTGTAACAAATTTTGGAAATTATGAAAGTAATTAGTAAGCAAGATTCAAACTTTTGTTGTTATCAAATTAAGAAGGAAAGTAGGGTGTACGTGTTCCCCATAAGCTCTGTCACACCCCAACCCTAGGTGAGGTGGACAAGTACCATATGAACACATGCTTTACAAGTGACCTATGATGAGAAAGTAAACTATTATGCTGATAGATTTACAAATGAAAAGCTTCATAAACAACACATGTCGACTAGCTGAATCGATATGTGACAAGTGAAACTATGAATACAGATGATAGGTCTACAACGTCTACAAAGCCTCTACTAGAATCCGTGACTATACCACTATGAAAATACGCATAGTAAAGACTCAAAAAAGCCCCGAATCAACCTGGAGCTCACCAACAACAGTTGAGTATCATGTGCTTCTATTAGGGAGATCTACTAGTTGAGTACTTGTACTTGCAGCATGAAATGCAGTGTCCCCAATAAGGAATGTCAGTACGAAAGAATGTACTAAATATGTAAGGCATAATACAACCATATGTAAAATGAGAGCTCAAGTGAAACCAAATACATAATAAATAAGGATTTTGAGACCACCTTTGCTTATACTTGTGGAATCATGTATGTTACATTCTTTTCTTACTTTTATGTGCGTTATAATTTTATAAGACATATGATACAATGACCAGCTGATCAGTGGTAGAAGAGGATGACCCATGCTAGGCATTTTAACCCCTGGGATGCTGTCCTCATAATTCCGCAAATTGGGATCGGCCCATGCTAGGGTTTCGCCCCTGAGCTGCTACCCTTCTGTATCAATTGGGATCAGCCCATGCTAGGCTTTCGCCTCTGAGCTGCCACCCTTAATTATATATATTGCTTCACTTAGATTCTTTAATCTTTGAGATTGTGTTTTCATGTTCATAACTCTTTTGAGATTGTTCTTTTGATGATCATAACTCTTTTGAGATTGTTGTTTTGGTAGTCATAATCATTGTTGACATTTGGAACTATGGACCAGTAGCAGAAGACATGAATATGGACTTACGATAATAACAATGACATGGGAAGCAAATGTGACACCAACGTAATACTTAGGAGCTTATATAACTCAGTAAGCATTTTGACATCTCAAATTGAAGCACATATCAAGTGAACACATTTAACATTCAGCCAAGAGATTTGAACTCTATATGATAGCCAAATACTCACTAACTAATATCAAATACAAGGTATACATGAACGTGGAACCAAGGGAGAACGTGGGCAGATTCAACTTAAGGACGGATACATATTCCAAGTAAGTACATATAAAATGTACAATAGAGAAAGTAGGGATCTTGTGAGGTAACATTATAGTCTAACATAATGGGAGTAATAACCAATAAAGGGAACATATGAACATGTGAAAAGATGACATATATGACGGAATAGACAATTGAAGCAAGTCGGCAAAATATGGACAGATTGTCTATCCAACATATAAACATATGTACCATGTGTAATCTAGGTTACGTGCATGCTAATACTTGGTAGAGTAAGCACGTACATTTAGTAATAAACTCATATTAGAGTACTCACTTTAATGCTCTATGGGTTAGGAACTGCAACTATTGATCAATCACTACAAAGGGCACTTAGAAAGCTTACTTTGTAATACAAGTGTTGGATTCATGCCAAAAAATAGGAAATCAAATAGCCTTACAAACCTTATCCTCTGACCAATACAACTATCACGATTCAGCCTCCCCTTTTAGGTTTTAATCTACAATATAAGTCATAATAAACTAAAATTAGCAGCTATCACACCGTGAGACGCGTAAAATAGTAGCTAACATTGATGGATAATGAGCCCATACAACCCTTAAAATAATGTGTATCACCACGCCCTCCTTCTCTGCCCAATACATACATTATATATCCTTTTCCAAGATTACCCAAGCTACACCAATAAAAATACACATAAAACAGCCTCAAATATTCTTTATCATACAACCAATTATTGAACTCACCACCCCCTTGAGTTTTTTTATGACAGCACACCCATAATTCGTCACTCAAACTCATACATAAGGAGGAAGAAGATAGAGCAGTCACCTTACCTCAATTTTTGAAACTTCTCCTTATAACTTGAATTCCTCTAGAACTTCAACTTCCCTTCACACTTAAACCAAAGAAGAAGAGAAAAGTATCTTAATAATTAAGGAAAGTGAGCAGTAGCTTGTGGGAACTTCTGCCTTCTACTTATAATTGAGCATGAATAACATGTTTTCTAGTCTTCCATGGGAGAATTAAGAAAAATCCATCAGTGTTTCTCTTACCTTGGTTTGCAGATATAAGGATTTCTTCAAGAACCCTTATAGGAACTTTAAAGAAATCAACTTGTAGGTTGGGGTCGATCCCATGAGGAATATGGTTTAGACCTAAGTTCAATAACGATTATATTCGTTTAGCCAATGTATTTCCGAGACAAATAAGTAAAAGGGGGGAGATTTGTGTAACAAATTTTGGAAATTATGAAAGTAATTAGTAAGCAAGATTAAAACTTTTGTTGTTATCAAATTGAGAAGGAAACTAGGGCGTACATGTTCCCCATAAGGTCATAACTTTGTAATCCTAGTAATAGCAATCTCTTCCTAGTGTATTACATGCAAAGTGATAAGTTATGTATCTCTAAATCCTTGGTCCGACATCTAGAGAATTTCACCCCGCACCTTGGTTCGGCTACATGTGTATAATTTACTAACCTTTAACATTACCTCATATTAGACGTCACATCGATGTATGACTTAGTTTTCACCCTCGCACCAATCGACATTAATTCTATTAGATAGTATCACACTAAATCTATGTTGATAATTCTTTTCTTATTAACTACCTCCTTGGTCCGGCAAGTAGCAACAAGGCGAGTTCTAACATTGCGCACCATTAAAAAGACTTTTAGACGAAAGAATTATCAATGCATGCAAAACACTATTCGAGAATTACTTAGTTACTAATCATACTTCGTTAATCGTTCATGGTTCCCACAATCCTAGTTGTGGATTTAGTTACCCATATTAGCAAGAAAACAATTCATAATGTTTGAAGAATAAATCATGAACTTACGTAGTAGAGTAGAATAATCCTAGAATTTCGAAGTAAAAATCACCAAAACGTGCTTAAGAAATTAAGAATTGCTAAAGTTACAAGTTAATCTCCCAAGCCAAAAACTAGAACAAAAATAATAATGTCTAACCTCCAAAATGAGGTTTACATACCCTATATATAGAAAAATAAGTCCTAAATAAAAGGAAATGAAATAAGGAAATAAAGTTGCAGGACGCGTCTTCATTCTACGAGACTAACCTCCGGTTCGTAAGCCGATCTACGGTCCGTAGGTCCCTTCCGTGGCTCAGGACTTAGGCAATTTTTCTTTCTTAAAAATCTACAAAATCTCTATCGCAATCGACGATTCAACAGTATAGACCGTAAGTCTATCTACGGTCTGTAACTCTTCTCTGTAACGCCACACTTAGATTTTTTCAACATCATGTAACACCCCGGAAATTCTATGACTTAAGTTAGAACCTTACCTTATGAATGATGACTTAAAAATAGTTAAAATGATGTTTATAAACCTAAACTAATACAATTGACTTGGTGTGGAAGAGTAAAATTCTAAACGTCAAGAAACGACCATGACGTCCGGAAACTAGAAAAGAATGTGTTCTAGTGTGTCCTTAGGTTTTGGGCAGGTTTGGGAGTGTCGTCTGATGGTGTAATCTTGTAAAAAGAGTTAAAATAGGTAAATATATGTTTATAGGGTCAAAACATTCTAATACGATCCCCCGGGATCACAATAAGGGTCCCCAAGGGGGACCCCAACCTTGGCCAAGCAAGCTGCCAAGGCAGCTTACAAATTGCTCTTGCAGGGAACAAGGGTGCGTCGCGGACTTGCTCCCCCAAGGAGCAAAAAAATTTGTTCGCGACGCGGTCGTGTCGCGGACCCTACTGTCTCGAAATTTAATTCCAAATATCTTCAGGGAACAGCTCCGCGTCGCGGACCAAGTCCGCGACGAAAATGCAGAAATTCAGAAATCTATTTTTACTTCATTAAAGAGTCCATTTGAGTGAGGGGTATTTAGGGTACTTTAGGGGACGTGTATATAATGATTTTTAAGTCAAGTTACCTCACTTTTATCACTCAAACACAAAACCCCAAAGATCTAAACCTAAAGTTCCTCCTTCTCTCTACTCTCTCTCTCTTCTCAAGAACTCCATTGAAGAAGATTGGAGCTTCAAGAAGAAGACCAACTCTCCAAGGTTTCAACTCAGATTTTCGTGGTTAATTCATCAATAAGGTATGGTTGCTTATCACTCTTGGGATTCCTTTCCCCAAGAGGCCCCTTCAAAATGAATTTCAAAATCTCCAATTTCTAGGTTTCAATCCAAAAATGTGGGTCTTCTTTCTAAAAGTTAAATTGATGTTATAAACTGACTTTAATTGATATTATATGAACAATTATGGATGAATTTATGTTGTATTGGTGGTTTCTTGAAGAATTCCCCATGAAACTCATGTTTCTCCTTCTTTTCCTAATTTCTAACTCTAGTTTTGTGTTGGATATTGATTGAAGGCTATGAATTGAATGTGATGTTATGTAATTCATGTTTGTATGATGATTCTACCCTAGGTTAAGTATAATTTTTATGAAATTAGGGTTGAGTCTTTGAATGAAGCCTTGAAGGCTATGAAGGGAATATGTCAATTGCTTATATTGATGTTGATTATGTTATTACTTCTTGAATTACCTTGTATTATGTACTGGTTATGAATTTCTTGGTAATTGAAGTATGCATATCCCACGAAGGGAAAGAAGGTATGAAGGTTGGTTCTTCTTTGAATTCAAGTATGGAATGTGAATTACTTAGATTGTAATGATGTTATACCTAATGTGTTGTTGTGGTGTTGATGACCTAGTTTCCTCATCCTTAACCCTTTACACTTGAATTAGCTATGAAGTATGTATGTATATTATGGTATGATTTCTATATGATTGAAAGGTAGTTCTCATGATTATAGTCTAATGTAAAGTGAAAGGTTTACTCACTTACTAAGTGTCTCTAAAGTGAAAGGATTGTTACTCACTTATGAACACATATGAGCTATTATAATAAGATGTCTACATAAGAGTCTAGTAAAGACTAATGT
>NW_006239284.1:137071-140877 GCF_000226075.1 Solanum tuberosum | reverse complement strand
TCTACCCCCAAGCCTGAAGAAGCAAGAGGTGGTGGTCCTTATGTTGAGAAGCCTATTTGTACAAAGTGTGGTCGAAAACATGAAAGTAAGTGCCTAGTTGGCACAGGTAATTGCTATGGTTGTGGTAATAGTGGCCACATAAGGAGGGACTGCCCTATGTTAAAGGCTCAAGGAAGGGAAAATGCTCAAGCACAAGCAAGTGGCTCAAATCCCGATGCTCCTAAGAAGAATCGCTTCTATGCTCTCCAATCCCGAGGTGATCAAGAGAGCTCTCCGAATGTTGTGACCGGTATGTTGCAAGTATATTCAATAAATGTTTATGCATTATTGGATCCCGGTGCCAATTTGTCTTTTGTAACCCCTTTAGTGGCTATAAAGTTTGATATACTTCCCGATGTCTTAGATAAACCCTTTTCGATTTCTACCCCGGTGGGTGATTTCATAATTGCTAAAAGAGTCTATAGGGGTTGTCCCAATTATATTGGGATGGATTGGCTTCATGCTTGTTTTGCGTCCATAGATTGTAGGACCCGAATTGTGAAGTTTCAATTTCTTAATGAACCCATTTTTGAATGGAAGGGAGGAAATTCCGTTCCTAGGAGAAGGATCATTTCATGTATAAAAGATTGTAAGTTGATTTCTAAGGGTTGTCTCTATCATATTGTGAGGGTCAAGGATCTTGAGTCCGAGATTCCTCCTTTGGAGTCGGTCCCCGTAGTGAAGGATTTTCCGAAAGTCTTTCCCAATGACTTACCTGGGATTCCTCCCGAATGGGAAATAGATTTCGGCATAGATCTATTGCCGGATACGCAACCTATTTCAATCCCTCCTTACCGGATGGCCCTGACGGAGTTGAAGGAATTAAAAGCTCAACTCAAAGATTTGTTGGATAAGGGTTTCATCCAACCTAGTATATCTCCTTGGGGTGCACCGGTGTTATTTGTGAAGAAGAAGGATGGATCTCTTCGTATGTGTATTGATTACCGATAGTTAAATAAGGTGACCATTAAGAACAAGTATCCACTCCCTAGGATTGATAACTTATTTGATCAGCTCCAAGGAGCGAGTTACTTTTCAAAAATTGATTTGAGGTCGGGTTATCACCACCAACATAGGGTGAGAGGTGTTGATGTTCCGAAAATAGCCTTCCGAACAAGATATGGTCATTTTGAGTTCTTAGTGATGTCCTTTGGTCTTACAAATACCCCGGCAGCTTTCATGGACTTTATGAATCGTGTGTTTAGAAATTTTCTATACTCAATTGTTATTGTCTTTATTGATGACATCTTGATATACTCTAAAAGTGAGGATGATCACATGAATCATTTGAGGATAGTATTGTGAATATTCCTCATTACCCTGGGCATTAGTGAAGATTCCTCATTACCCTGCTCTACTTGTTTACACACTAGATTGTTTAAATTTCGTATTAGTGCTTATGTATTATTTCTATTTTGTTTTAATTGTGGTGTTGACACCCACATTGAGGACAATGTTGAATGCTTTTGGTGGGGAGTGGTCGCTGAACTAAACGAACCTCTTCCTCTTTATGTCACTTCCCATGATTGTGTTGATTGTGGCTGTTCTCTTGCAAGTTTAAGTATCAATTTTGATCAATACCGATGACTCAAATAGTGCTCATAATCGAACAAAAAAAATGAATGTTCGGCTACGACGAGGCCAATTGAAGTCACATAGACAATATGTGAACTCGTTGCATCTCGTTGTGACTATCCAAGTATCGAGTTGAATCTCTTGTGATGAACATTGCACACTAGCAAAGATGTGGAGTCTTGTTTGACATTGGTGTAAATGCCTTGTGTGATGAGCTTACCGTGACCATGCATGATGACACCTAGAACTTGCCCTGTTGGTCCGGTTGACTAAGCGATGTGATCTCATTATATGATCTTAGGCAACTTTGAAGAGTGTGAAACAATTTGACATATACCTCTTTTGCGGCTTACCTTGTGAGTGTGTGAACCTCTTTTGACCACCCCTTGAACCTTCTCCCTTTCCCTGGAAGAAACTTGATGAACTATGGCCTTTCTCTATCTATCACCCTTAATCCTCATGATTTTTGGTCTGTTTGAATAGCCAACTTAGGCCAAAAGCCTAAGTTGGGGTGTGGTGAAAAGAAAATATAAGTCAATAAAATGCAAAAAAGTCCCTTTTGCCCATGGTTTGAGAAAAATGGAGCCCCTCTATATTAAAAAAAAAGTTGTGGAATAAAGTAATGAAAATACAAATAAAAGGGAGTTCCCAATGATCCATGGAAAATGAATAAGAGGTGACTTGTGAGCTTGTACGAAAATGATGAAGAAAAAGGAAGAAGATGTTGTTCAGATCACATTTCATGAGGATAAGAGCCAGTGAGCCTAAATGACCATGCCTTTGCACTCAGCCCCGTTACAAGCCTTTAAAAGACCTTTTTTATCTTGAGTGAGCGGAAGCAAGTGTTGATTGGAAATACGGGCAAGCCTATGGGTAAATTCATGTATTGTGTTTATCTTCGTGAGTGTGAGTGTTGATCTTGATTTCGGAGGTCTAAATTATGAACCATCGTGTGTTAATATGGAATCATCCTTTGTGTGAGGGCATTTGAATACTTTTGTTGAGCTTGAACTTGCATTTGAAGCAAGTATAAGAAACATGAGATTCTTTTATAATGGTGAGTCACAACTTGAATCTTTGAGTGCATAGTTGATCTTTGCAGGAGTAAGTTGAGTCTTTTTGTGTGCATTCATGGTTGAGTCTGGTGTAGCACTGTTTGACACATCCTTTTTGAGCTGCTGAACTTAAGTTTTACTTGAGGACAAGCAAAAGTTTAAGTTGAGGGTGTTGATGAGTCCACGATTTGGACTCATTTAAGGCCTTATTTTAACAAAATTAGTGTCCTAAAATGCTTGTTTAGTACTAATGAACGATGTAAACCTTTGAATTTCAGGCACTTGGATTTAGGAACAATGTGTAACACCCCGACTTTCCAAAATGTCTAAATTAACTCGTATCTTCGTGGAAAGACAAGGAGGGTGAGTAATAAATTAAAATGATGTGGTATGCCATATTTTAAGTGTTCAAGGGTTTTATCTCAAGTTTTGAAGTTAAGTAAGTGGCAAAACAAAAGTTGGCGAAAGTTATCGTAAGTTCCTTTTTAAAGATTTGTCTAAAATTTGGGTCAAATGTCTTGGATGTTTTCTCCCAATATATAAAGAGTTAGAAGTCTTATCACCCATTAAATCGAAGGTCTACAAGTCTAGTTTGAAACGCACAAAACCCCGTATCAAACCGACATCAGAGCAAAAGTTATGAGGGTTTTCCTAAGGACTGTCGGGGCAGAATCTGGATCGGATCCGGGTCGGGTCAAAAATATGGTGTGTCGGCTTATTTAACGTTTTAAGCCATGAAAACATTCCATTTCAGTTCCAAACCAGAGAGAAAGCTAAAGAGAGAGTTCCTAAGGAGTTCTAGCATGATGAAGGTTAGTTTTTGACGATATCTACCATTAAACATTGCCCCCGTGCCTAGAAACGTAATCCCTACACGTGGCAATCGTTTTTCCCTTCTATTAGCTGCGTTTGGAGCTGGTTTTTGAAGATATAAATTTGTAGTTATTGGTGTTTCTTCAAGGTTTACACTTGGTTAACTAAGGTAATCATTTCAGGACCCTTTTATGGTTGTTTTTATGAATTTCTACGCACGTTTCGACAATTTGGGGCAATATGGCAAATCTGCCGATTTAAAATTAATTATGAACTGCTAATAGGTTCGTACCAGCTGTGTATATATAGTATTTGCGAAGCTTA
>NW_006239284.1:129756-136564 GCF_000226075.1 Solanum tuberosum | reverse complement strand
TTAATGCCTAAGAGGGCTATATGACTGCCTACGGGCATATGGGACTACCGATAGGGGTATATAGGCTGATTGGCACCTCCCGGACTTATTGGAGCCTGAGTAGGTGTTCTTGTGTGTTGTTTGTACCTGCCGAGCTTATGGGGGCTTGGGTAGGTTGTTGTTTTATTATTTTTGATAAGTTTAGATTTAGGAGCAGGTCAGTACAGTTATCTTATCCTTGATTTATTTATCAGATTATTCCAGTATATCAAGATACCTCCTCATACTCTATTGCCTTTCATACTCTGTACATTATTTTGTACTGACGCCTCATTGCCTTGGGGACGCTGCATTCATGTATGTAGGTTCTGACAGACGACCTAGTAGACCTCTTTAGCAACAGGATTGACTTTTATCCGGTTGGCTAGCCCTTTCCTTTGGAGCTGCCAGAGTTGGGAGGTTTGTTACCTTTTGTTGTATATATCTTTATGGGTAGGCTGGGGCTCTGTCCCGCTAATCTTTACTACTCTTAGAGGCTTGCAGACTAGTGTGTGGGGTGTATAGCTACATTATGCCCATACTGGCCTATGTTGTTGGTTTGCAGCTTGTGAGCTATTTGATGTATTGTAATGATATATACCTGCTTTTCGTTTTTGTATAGATATCATGGTGGCCTCGACGGCCCAATCAGGACTTCTGTGCTAGTTGGCTATTTATTTATATGATCTCCTGGGAGTAGTTCTTTCTTTCATAGATCAGTTGACAGGGGCCTTGCTGGCCGAGGGCTTAGTTTTAAGCCGAGATATACTTGTTTGTTTTCTTGATTGTGTGTGGCTGCCATGCGCTAGTAGCAAATGGTTCAGCAAGGTCGTCTCAGGCCTAACTTTTGGCATTACGATCCAGTTACGCCCCTCGAGTTTGGGGCGTGACACAATGCATGGATGCGATCGACTAAAAAGGGAACAAAGCAAGCTAAAGAAATGGAAAAAAATGAAATCATGAAGATCGCTGATGTCAATTTGCGATTCGCCAAAAGTCCAAGATATCGCCTAAAATTACAGAATGTTGGAGCTAAAATGGAAACGAATTTGGTGAACAGCAACGCCATTCGGCGTGTCGCCTATTTATTCGGCGAAGGATGAACCTAGTCGCCAAGAATGCTGAGGAAGATTTATGTAAGTGCTGATGGGCGAGGTAGAAGGTAAAAGCGTGAATCGTGGAATCATTTGGCGACCTCTACCTAGACCGCCTAAAGTTACAGTAGCTAGGCCAAGAGGAAGTAAAAATGAAGGCGAGATGAAGAACAATCGGTGAATCGCCAATCTATCGGTGATACCCGACTTACTTTGCCGAGTGGTCATAAAGGGCAACACTTCAGATTATTTTAAAAGGGATTTCTAACAAAAAAAATGGGGATTATTCAAAAACGGGAGGAGAAAAAAAGACCACTACAAAAGACTCTTTTCTTAGTGATTTTTAAAGAGATTTTTGCTTGGAGATTTTGTAAGAGAAGAAATTCCTAGTTGATTTTACTTTATAACTTTCATTTGAACCCAGCTATGGGAGTGATGATAGATGTTGATTTTCTTCTTTTTACTATGAATAGCTAAAACCCTCTTCTTGGGGTTTGACCATGTGACCAATTGTTGAGTTTTACTAAGTGGGTGTTGCTTGATTTGCAAATAATGGTGTTAATTTGAAGTGGGTCTGATTTGCAATTGTGTTTTGAGGTCATCTTGCATGATTAATGTATGAGGTTCAGTGATTTGTGCTTGCTCGAGAGAGAAGTTCATACCCAAAGTCGCAAATATAGCATCCTTAGTAGTGGGTCTTCATGATTTCAGCTCAAGAGAGTGAAACATGGAGTCTATCCTTTGTATCTAGCTTGAGAGATTAGATTTGATGAGGGCAAGGGCTAGGCATCTTCTATTAAGTGTTGAAGTTCGAGAGAATTCGACAAAGATAAGGTAATTGTTTGAGAGAAAATTACTTTACATATAGACTTGCTTACCCACGACAGCTTACCCCATTGCTAGCATCAATATTCATCCACTAAGTCGAGCTCAAATTGGTTGGTTGATTCCCCAAGTGTCACTAAATTGTTTGATTGTTTCATGATATGTGTTAATTGAAGTGATAACTATAATCTAAAATTTGAAGTTTAAATCCAAAAAGGTTCATTACGTGTTATGGTGAAGAGTTAGTCGATATACTTCCATAATTGAATTCAAAGGAGAAACCACTCCATGTGGGAACGATCCCAACCCTTGGTTGGGTTATACTACTACTCACAATCGTTGGCACTTGAACTGGAAGTAGTGTCCTGATACGTGAAATCAAAAGATTTGGACTCATTTAGGGCTATATTTCGATTAAATTAGTGTCCTCAAATGCATATTTTGTCTCAATATTTGATGTAAATCCTTAAGTTTCAGGTATTTGGAGTTTGAGGCAAATCATGGACACTACTTGGCAAAAACGAACAAGGCGGCTGAAAAGATGATGAAAAGAAAGCCTGAGGATCGCCTATTGCATTAGGCGAGTCGCCGAATGGCTTTTATCTCACCTAATGTTCCAGTGTGCTGAGCCTTGAAGGAAAAGATCAATTCGGCGGTGGAGAGGAGCAGTCGGTGCAACACCGAGCAGTTCTACGAAACTGTACTTTATCGCCCTTTGCTACAGAACCCAAATTTGCTAAAGGCCAATGCATAAAGGCGATGAACCATATCAAAGGGCGGATCACCGAGGGGATCGACGATCCCAACTAATTGCGCTAAGTGGACCTTCGGAGAACACTTTTGACAACTATAAATACTAGTTTAAATTATTAGTTTTAGTATCTACAAATCAATTTCAGAACAAAATACTGAGTTTTTAGATATTTTAAGTTTTCTTAGAGTTTTTGGAGACATTTGTTCTTGAGCTTGAAGATTTGAAGGTTTTCAATTCCAAGAAATTGGAAGTGGGTATCCAAGAATCTTCATCCTAGACGTTTGTACAGACATTTTCGATCATACCCACTTGATGGAAACATTTGTTGGTATCGATTTCTATCTCTTTTTCATGTCTAGCTAAAATCCCAATTCTTGGGGTATGATTATGTGAATATGGGTTAGATTAACTGTTGGGTCTTGCTTGTTGATAGTTTATTTGTTGTTTAAATGTGATTTTGTTTAGTAGTTGTGTATGTAACTTAATGTGATTGTAGTTGCAAATATGATTTCATCTTAGTGTTTTTGTCTTGCTTGAGAGAGAGGTCATAAAACTAAGACTACTAAATTGATAGTCGGTGCTATTAGGTCGACATGGGTTCAGCTCGAGAGAGTGAATCCTAGTCCTTCTCCCATACATTCACCTCGAGAGAGTGAATGGGCTAAGGTGGAGGTTGTGCTTAACGCGGCAAATCAGTGTTCGAGAAAAACCGATTTGATTCAGGGTAAGTTGTTCGAGAGAAAGCTTATCCCCACTAAAGTCTAGCCTAGTCACAAATGTTAACCAAGTTACTCTAAAAAACATGTACCCGATAGTCTAGTTTATCTCGTATTCCTATCACATTCCAAGAATCTCATCTCCATAGCTCGCATCTTTTATATTTTTTGTAGTTTTTGCTTATAAATCAATACAAAAAACCCCATTTATATTTGACACATTCGTGTCACTTTTTTATTTGAAATGTTTTTCTTCGATAATGTTTTTAGCTATGATTAGTTAGAACTAGATTTTACTTTACTATTTGATTCTCAATTGTTAACTGCTTCCTTGGGACTCGAGCCCAACCCTTGGTTGGGTTATATTACTACTCACGATCGTTGGCACTTGAACTTGAAGTAGTGTCTTAATAGCATGATTCAATCAAAATAGCACCGCTGCCGGGGAGTGGTGTTAGCTGAAAATCTCGCCGAGTTTTACAGGACTCTAGTTAATGAGGGGGTCCAAATGGAGGATTAGATCGTGGTCGCCGACCTAGTCGGCGAATAGTCAATAATTTCCTAGGCCGCCGAGTTTTATAGACTCTACCTTAAAGTTGTCTTGAGTTTACGGCGGCCTAGGTCGAGGTCGCCGACCTCTTCGGCATTTCGCCGACTGGACTTTAGCTCGCCAATCTGCATTTTTCAAACATTTCCCATACTTTAACCTACACAATCAACACACCATTATTTATCAAAACAAAAATAAAGAAATAAAGGGTCTTGGGTTGCCTCCCAAGTAGTGCCTTAGTTAACGTCGTGGCACAACGCAAGTCCTTACTCACTCTCCATCATTGAGGTTGGCCCTAGTGTTACTAGGCAACCCCAATAGTTCATTTTGATGGAGAGGAGGCACTGCATAACTCATGAGTGTCCTGATCAGCTAGATAGATCTAGAATGAAAGCCGATCATTTGATTCAACACTTCAATATTCTCCTTCATCTCCTCCAATACTCGATCTTGTTCGGTGATCTTTTGGAGAATAATTTGTAGTGTGTCCTTGATACGATTGTCCTCCCTATCTCTAGACTTTTTTCGCTCATGAGGGGGTATGTACCTTCTTTTATTTTTGCATTGGTCTTCCACCTCTGATATTTTGGTGGCGAAATCGTTCAGCTATGTTACCAGTGCGGTTAATTTGAAATCCCTCTCGACTTCTTGGCTTGTCCCAGCCATGCAATCGAGCAGTTGGGCTGCTATAGCATAAGGCTGTTGCACAATACCACTCGGGATGAGTTGATCAGCCAACACTCTGTTCCCTGGACTAATACCTCTGTAAAAGTATTCTAGAAGAACTACATCGGGAAGTTCATGAGCCAACAGTGATTTAAATCTTAGCCACATTTCATGAATCCTTTCACTTTCCAGATGTTTGAAGGTTAGTATGCGGTCCCTGAGCATCATTATTTCTATCGAAGAAAAGTCTTCACAACTACTGCAAGACATGTCCACTTACTTTGCTTCAAAGCACGACAAGCAAAACAAAAATAGAAATTAAATAAGTAGAACTATAACTAAGAAGAAGAAATATTCTACTTGACTAAAGATTCTACACTAACACCACTCCCCGGCAGTGGCGCCATTTTGATTGAATCACGCTATCGAGACACTACTTCCAGTTCAAGTATCAATGATCGTGAGTAGTAATATAAACCAACCAAGGGTTGGGGTCGACTTCCAAGATAGCAGTTAACAATTGAGGATCAAATAGTAAAGCAAAATCTAGTTCTAACTAATCATAGCTAAAAACATTATCGAATAAAAACATTTCAAATCAAAAGGTGACACGAATGTGTCAAATATCAATGGGGGTTTTGTATTGATTTATAAGCAAAAACAGCGAAAAATATAAAAAATGCGAGCTATGGAGACGAGATTCTTAGGATGTGATAGGAATACAGGATAAACTAGACTATTGGGTACAGGCTTTTGAGATTAACTTGTTGAACATTTGTGACTAGGCTAGACTTTAGTGGGAATAAGCTTTCTCTCGAACAACTTACCCCTAATCAAATCGGTTTCTCTTGAACACCGATTTGCCGCGTTAAGCACAACCTCCACCTTAGACCATTCACTCTGTCGAGCTGAATGTGTGGGAGAAGGACTAAGATTCACTCTCTCGAGCTGAACCCATGTCGACCCAATACCACCGGCTATCAATTTAGTAGTCTTAGTTTTATGACCTCTCTTTCGAGCAAGCCAAAAACACTAAGATGAAATAATATTTGCAACTACAATTCCATTAAATTCATACACAACTACTAAACGAAATCACATTTAAACAACAAATAAACTATCAACAAGCAAGACCCAAAAGTTAATCTAACCCATATTCACATAATCACACCCCAAGAATTGGGTTTTGGCTAGACATAAAAAAGAGATAGAAATCGATACCAACAAGTGTTTCCATAAGTTAATCTAACCCATATTCACATAATCACACCCCAAGAATTGGGTTTTGGCTAGACATAAAAAAGAGATAGAAATCGATACCAACAAGTGTTTCCATCAAGTGGGTATGATCGAAAATGTCTTTACACACGTCTAGGATGAAGATTCTTGGATACCCACTTCCAATTTCTTGGAATTGAAAACCTTCAAATCTTCAAGCTCAAGAACAAATGTCTCCAAAAACTCTAAGAAAACTTAAATGTCTAAAAACTCAGTATTTTGTTCTGAAATTGATTTCTAGATACTAAAACTAATAATTCAAACTATTATTTATAGTTGTCAAAAAGTGTGCTCTGAAGGTCCACTCGGCGCAATTAGTCAGGATCGCCGATCCACCCTTTGGTATGGTTCATTGCCTTTCTGTAATGACCTGAGAGCACCCCCTAGTCGTTACCAGCGTATTCGACCTCGAAGAGGTCTTATACAAGCCCTTAGCATTCGTCATAGCATGTATCATAGAATAAAAATTGTGGAAAAATTTAAAACTTTTACTTTGGAAGTTCAACTTCACTTCATATATGAAAAATATAATCAAACTTCGTCACAATGCACCATCTAGACATAGAAGTATCGAAAATGGGACTTAGCCCTTACATCAATAAGAAGTCTTGAAAATAGGAAGTACAACAATGTCTTTCAACATAAACAAAGAACTAAACATAAAAGCTAGATCATAGGGTCTTGTCCTCGGACTTGAGGACTCACCAACTTGGGGAAGCAACTCCAAGTGTCTTGAGAAGTAAGCTTGAATCCTCAATGGCCCGAATCATCATACAAACATGAATTACATAACATCACCTTCAATTCATAGCCTTCCATCAATATCCAACACAAACTTAGGTTAGAATTAGGAAAAGAAGGAGAAACATGGGTCTCATGGGGAATTCTTCAAGAAACCACCAATACA
>NW_006239284.1:90756-129423 GCF_000226075.1 Solanum tuberosum | reverse complement strand
GGAGTTCTTGAGAAAAGAGAGAGAGTAGAGAGAAGGAGGAACTTTAGGTTTAGATCTTTGGGGTTTTGTGTTTGAGTGATAAAAGTGAGGTAAATTGACTTAAAAATCATTATATACACGTCCCCTAAAGTACCCTAAATACCCCTCACTTAGTTGGACTCTTTAATGAAGTAAAAATCGATTTCTGAATTTGTGCATTTTCGTCGCGGAACAAGTCTGTGACGCGGAGCTGTTCCCTGAAGATATTTGGAATTAAATTTTGAGACACTAGAATCCGCGACACGACCACGTCGCGAACTGAAATTTTTCTCCTTGGGGGAGCAAGTGCGCGACGTGCCCTCATTCCCCCTTTGCACAACTTGCAAGTTGCCTTGGCAGCTTGCTTGGCTAAGGTTGGCGTCGTATTCGAACGTTTTGACCCTAGGAACATATATTTACCTATTTTAAACCTTTTCACCATATTATACCATCATATGACACTCCCAAACCTACCCAAAACCTAAGGACACACTAGAACACATTTTTCTCTAGTTTCCGGACGTCGTGGTCGTTTCTTGACGTTTAGACTTTTACTCTTCCAAACCTAGTCAATTACATTCGTTTAGGTTTATAAACATCATTTTAACCATTTTTAAGTCATTATTCATAAGGTGAGGCTCTAACTTAAGTCATAGAATTTCCGGGGTGTTACACTTTCAGCATTGGCCTTCAGCAGATTTGGGTTCTATAGCAAAGGGCGAGAAAGTACAACTTTGCAGAACTGCTCGGCGATGCGCCGATTGCTTCTCTCCACCGCCGAATTGATCTTTTTCTTCAGGGCTCAGTACACTGGAACATTAGGCGAGATTAAAGCCATTCGGCGACTCGTCTAATGCATTAGGCGATCCTCAGGCTTTCTTTTCATCGTCTTTTCAGCCGCCTTGTTCCTTTTTGCCAAGTAGTGTCCATGCTTTGCCTCAAACTCCAAATACCTGAAACTTAAGGATTTACATCAGATATTGAGACAAAATATGCATTTGAGGACACTAATTTAATCGAAATATATCCTTAAATGAGTCCAAATCATGGACTCATCAACGAACACAATGCATGATTTCACCCATAGGTTTCCCCATATTTTCCAACCAATAATTGTTTTAGCTCACTCAAGATCAAAAAGGTATTTCTAAGGCTTGTAATGGTGTTGAGTGCAAAGGTGTGGTCATTTAGGCTCAATGGTTGTAATCCTCATGAAATGTGGTGTGAACAACACTTTCTTTCCTTTTCTTCATCATTTTTCATTCGTGCTCACAAGTCACTCCATTATTCACTTTCCATGGACTGCTAGAAACCCCATTTCGTTTTGCATTTTCACAACTTTATTCCACAACTTTTTCATTGTTTTTCTTTTTCATTTTTTTCTTCTTTTTCTCTCTCTTTTTTTATATGGAGGGGTTCCATCTCTCTCAAAATCATGGGTCAAGGGGACTTCTTTGCACTTCTTGATTTACATTCTCTTTTCACCACACCCCCAACTTAGGATTTTGGCCTAAGTTGGCTATTCACACAAACCACAAATCATGAGGATTATGGGTAATGGATAAAGAAAGGTCACAATTTCATCAAGTTCCTTCCAAGAAAGGTTAAGGCTCAAAGGGTGTTCAAGCGGAGTTCACACACTCACAAGGTAGGCCACAAAAAGAGGTATATTGTCGAATTGTTTCACACTCTTCAAAATAGCCCAAGATCGTCTCAAGAGCTTGCATCACTTAGTCAACCGGACCAACGGGGTAAATTCTAGGTGTCATCACACATGGTTCACGGTAACATCACACACAGGGCATTGACACCAATGTCAAACAAGACTCCACACTTTTACTAATGTTCCTTATAAGCATCTAAGTCAACATTCATTAACTTCATTAAGAACACCTTCATTCATTAGGACATAAGATCAACATTCTTCATTAACATGATCATAAGAGTCCATTCATTATATTAACATTATAAGGAACACACCATGACCTCCCTCAAATACATACTTGTGCAATGCATAAATGGCATCCCATACCACCACCCACACTAAGTAGTACATCCTTAAGAATCCATAGTTCATTAACATTATTGTGGAGGTAAGCCTTAACCGACATAGACCATGTGAGCTTGACATGGAATCCTGGTGTCACCCTCACCTGATAAAGGGATTCCTACTTGCCTAAGGTAGGACCATCATTTGTTTAGCCTTAAGTGGATCTACTAGCTAGACCTATGTGGGCGCATAGTTTAAGAGATAGGGAGATTGTTACTAGATACCCCGCCTCAACTCACGGATGAGTATCCATCTCAAGAGATTACTACTAAGTACCCTGCCTCAACTCCCGGATGAGCACCCATCTCAAGCCATATCCTCTTAGTGCTTAGCATTATTCCCACGGAGTACATTACATTCATTACATTAATTCATTATGGGATAAGGGATTGCTACTAGATACCCCGCCTCAACTCTCGGATGAGTATCTATCCCAAACTCAACATTCATTCATTCATTGGGAAGCTCATAGATTCAAAGATGATAATAGTCTTTCACTTAAGGACCCCTTTATTGTGAGAAAGTACTTTCACAACAAGTCATTATCATTCATTAGAGTACAATATGAGAATAGCCTTTCAAATAGTACTTCATCATTAACATTATCATTAGACTTCATTCATTCATTCATGTGTGTATGTGAGAATAGCCTTTCACATAATCACCATCATCCACAAGTGTTAATAGAGAGATATAACATTCAATCCTAACACAATTAGCTTCTAAACATGATCATAATTCATTCGTTTAGATCACACACATGCTTCACATCACATTCATATAGACAACATCATAATAATACTTCAATTCCTCACACTATGCTTCCAAGGACATGATCACACTGTACATAGTAAGTAAACACCTCCACCTTTCAAGTGGATCAACAATTCAAGCACAATTCTACTTTAACATGAAATTAGGTCAAACTTGCCCTTTCAAGACTATGATCACAAATCCTCAATTCACCATAATTAGGCATAGATGATGTTAAAATTCAATAATCTAAATCAATTAGGCATAATTCATCAACATTCATTCATGATCAACAAACCCACTTCATAAGACACAATTTAGAAATTGAGAGGAATCATGGGTTCATAGAGTAAAATCATCGATTAAACATCAATATAATCATAATTTGACATTAGTAACCTTAAATCATTTGATGAAAGAACCCATGAGATTGAGTGAAACCCTAGATTTTTCATACTTTGAAATCACCTTTGAAATTGGCTCCTTGAATGGAAAATTAGACAAGGATCAAGACTATCATACCTTTCTATTGCTTCCCACGAAATCCCCTTAAAAATACTTTGAAAACCTTGAAGAAATTGACCTTGGGAGCTTGGAGTCTTCACCTTCTATGGAGGTTCTAGAGAGAGATCTTTTGGAGCGGAAGGCTAGTTTGAATTTGGGGTTTTGTAATAATGGAATGTAAAATAGAGGTTAACACTTTTAATACTCTTAAAATATGTTAATAAACCCAAAATAACCGTATATACACTTAACTAGCCAATGGAGGAATTTACCAACCCACCCTTGGCTTGGCCGATTCTAGACAGATTGCAGGTCCAATTCATGGACACCCCCCATCCACGAACCATACTGTCCCCTCTGTGGTTCATGGTTGTGGCCTATTAGGGGGCCCTTGACCTAAGGAAATCATCCACGGGGCGTGGACCCCTTCCGTAGGTCACTCCTTACGCACACACGTTAGGCTCTAGTTTCATAATTTCATAAGAAAAAAAACCATATACTACTAATAGTAATATTTTTATAATCGCGCGAAGTGTGGCTATGTCCACTAATTTCTATTTAAAAGTCCAAATGAATATATCAAAACAGTTGTTTTATTTTCATTTTTCAAGTTTAAATTTTTCATGAATCATGTAAAATAAAATAATTTATCTTCTATTAATAGTTGGATTTACTTCTAGATTTAAAAGACATGTATATTATTGATTTTATAGTAGTGTAAATGAAAAATGAAAAGATTTTTTTCTGCTTTAAAAAAACGACACAACTTTTCATATCTATATACTAAAGCTGGATAATAAAAGTGTGACGTGGCACCTCTCTTTGGCCAGGATTGCCATTTATCTTTTTGTCAATTTTTTTAAAAAAATTAAATCTCAAAATATGCTAAAAGAAAGAAAAACTATATTTAAACTAACTTATGTATCTCTCCTCATCATTATTCACTACGATTTATTACTTTTTATCTCTCATCACTATTATTATAATTTATTGCTTTTCCTTAAATTCTCCATTTTACCTTTTATGTCTATAATAATTTTCTATTAAAAAAAACGTTTTTCCTACTACCATAAACGTTTTTTTCATAAACTTTTATCTCAATCCATCTCATTTAATGTATAGTCATAAAAAATTTCAGAAAATTAATCTTCTTTCGATCTTTTTATAATTTCATCACTAATACTATTAATTATTTTTTTCTTAAAACCTTACCTCTTTCTTCTCACATATTTCTTTCATTCATTAAAAAATAAAATACTTCTTAAATTTGATGTAACGACCTATTTCCGTCATTATAGAAAATCCAACAGGGGAAATTTTTGGGCCGGAAAACCTTTTCGTAGTAACTTGGAATTTTCCAACCTAATCCAGATTTAGATGAAATCGGAGTCAGTGAGGTCTAGGGAAATCTGGTAACAAATTGGAGATTTAAATATAAATTTCATCACATGAGTAGATAGCTAAGACATTAAGGAACCCGTACGACTTTACGCAATTGAATTCGGGTGAGTAGAACTCCCGAAACTGATCTTAGCGTGAACGGGTATTTTCTGAGTGTCATGGGATGATGGTGTGTTGTGAAATGGTGGTTTGAAATTCTAAAATTTGCTCACTGTTTCCATGCAAGCCGCTAAGGGGGGATTTTCCCGCCAGGTCGGGGACGTTATAGCGGGGTGAGGACCGTTGTGGCGGGACAGACACGACTTAAGTAAGAAATAAACCCCAAAAATGTTTTATTCTACACTTTTTGACTTTGAGAGCTAAGGAACGACCCCAGGTGTTTTCTTGACAGTTTTCCACCATTCTTGAGGTTAAAGGTAACGTTTTCACTCCCCGAATTCGTTTTTCGATCCGTAGAACTTAGTTTCTTGGGTAATTATCAATCGGGGGGGTTTGATTTGGGATTTATGGTGGAAAAAAGCCCTAATCTGGGCATTGGGATCATAGGTTTGATCTAGGGTTGATAGTGTTGATTTTAATCCGGGTAATTAGGCATCGTTTATTGATCCTCGTGTTATATTGATTGTTTGTAGATGATGTTTGTGTAATCAAGACACAACTTCGGATGCAAGTGTCTACGATCGTACAATAGTTTAGTATCCCAACCCTTGGTTGGGATCGTTCCCACCGGGAGTGGTTTTGAGAATTAATAGAGAAATAAAATTTAGTTCTAACTAGTCGTAGCTAAAGACATTATCGATTAAAAACATTTTGAATCAAAAAGAGTGACGCAAGTGTCAATTAACGATGGGGTTTTTGTCACAAGTAAGTAAAAATAACAAATATAACAAAGAGTGCTAATTAATGAGAGGGGATTCATGGGATGTGATAGGAATATGGGATAAACAAGATTATTGGGTACATGCTTTTGATAGAGAATTCATAGAATAATTATGACTAGGCTAGACTTTAAGGGGGACAAGCTCTCTCTCGAACAACTTACCCCGTTTCAAGTGGATTTCTATCGAACACCCTCTTGCCGCATGAAAAACATCCTCCGCCTTAGCCCACTCACTCTCTCAAGCTGAGTGTGTGGAAATGAGACTAGGGTTCACTCTCTCAAGCTGAACCTCATGTCGACCCACTGCCACCAGCCATCAATTTAGTAGTCTTAGTTTTACGACCTCTCTCTCGAGCAAGCCGAAAACACATATTTGAACTTGTATTTTCAACTACAAATTCATTAAATTCATCCACAACTACTAAACGAAATTACAATTAAACTACGATTAAACTATCAGCAAGCAAGACCCAACAACTAATCTAACCCATATTCACAAAATCACACCCCAAGAATTGGGGGTTTTAGCCACATATTTATAATAGATAGAAATTTATACCTAAATGAGTTTGCATTCAAATGGGTATGAAGATTTAAGTCTTGATACAACCTAAGAATGAAGAATGCGCAATACCCAAGTCCAAATTCTTGGAGATGAAACCCTTTAAACCTTCAAGTTTTTCAAAACCCTCCCAAACTTAGAACTCAAAATAAAAGCTATAATATCCAAAATTACAGTTCAAAACTAATAATTCGATATGTAATGTCTTGATACTAAATTAAAAACTTCAACTAGTATTTATAGTTTTCAGAAAGTGTGCTGCGGAGGATCACTCGGCAACATAAGTCGGAATTGCCGATCAACTCGGCGATTCTCCCTTTGGTATAGTTCATCGTCGTCTTGCATCCCTTCCACATCGTCGTGTTTTGGATCATTAGGCGACATAGTGCTACTTCACGGAACTGCTCGGCGACGCGCAGAATGGATTCGGTAATCCTCCGATTTGATCCTTTTCTTCAGGGATCAGCACATTGTAACTAAAGGCCATCTTAAGGCCTGTCGACGACTCGCCGAATGGATTAGGTAATCCTCAGGTCTTCATTTCTTCATTCATTCAGCCTCCTTTGTTCCTTTTTGCTCAATTGTGTCCATGCATTTGTCTCCAAGTCTAAATACCTGAAACTTCACGTATTTTATCAGTTTTAAGACAAAACAACGCATTTAAGGACACTAAACCTATCAAAACAAAGCCCTAAATGAATCCAATTCGTGGACTCATCAACACCCCCAACTTAAACTTTTGCTTGTCCTCAAGTAAAACTCAAGTTCAGCAGTTCAAAAAGGATGTCTCAAACAGTGCTACACAATATTCAAGCATGAATGCACACGACAAGACTCAATTTACTTATGCAAAGATCAAATGTGCACTCAAAGATTCAAATTGTGACACACCATTACCAAAGATTCTCAAGCTCGCAATACTTGCTTCAAATGCAAGTTCAAGCTCAACAAAAGTGTTCAAATGCCCTCACACAAAGAATGATTCCATTTTCACACACTATGAGTTAATCATTTCAAAGTTTCGGAATCAGATGCAACGCTCACACTCAAAAAGAAGAACACAATGCATTCTTTCACCCATAGGTTTGCCTGTATTTTCCAGTCAAAATTAGTTTCGGCTTACTCAAGATCACAAAGGTCAGGCAAGGCTTGTAATGGGGATTAGTGCAAAGGTATGGTTATTTAGGCTCAGTGACTTTCATCCTCATAAAATGTGGTGCTCTCAACACTTCCTTTCCTTTTCCTTCATCATTTTCATTAGTGCATCATAAGTCATCTTATTATTCACTTCCCATGGATTGTTTGGAACCCCATTTCTTTGGTACTTTATTCCATAAGTTTCTTTTTCATTCTTTTTCTTTTTCTTTCTCTTTTTTTTTAATTATATGGAGGGGTTCCATTTTTTCTCAACACGGTGGGTTAAAGGAGAGTTTCCTTGCACTTCTTGACTTGCCCTTATCTTTTTCACAACACCCCCAACTTAGCCTTTTGGCCTAAGTTGGCTATTCAATCAACCACAACTTCATGAGGATTATGGGTGATGGATAAAGAGAGGTCATTATTTTCATCAAGTTTCTTCCAAAAAAGGTAAAGTTCAAGGGTGTTCAAGGGTGTTCAAGAGAGGTTCAGACGCTCACAAAGTAGGTCACAAAAGAGGTATATGTCAAATTGGATCACACTCTTTAAAGTTGCCTAAGATCATGTCGAGAGAAAGCCTTAGTTAGTCAGTCAGACTAACAGGGCAAATTCTATGATCCATCATGCATGGTCCAAGGTAAGCTCATCACACAAGGCATCGACACTTAAGTCAAACAAGACTCCACACTTTCTCTAGTATGCAACGGTAATCACAAGAGACTCGATTCGACAATAGGCTAGTCACAACGAGATGCAAAGAGTTCATATATTGTCTATGCAAATTCATTTGGCCTCACTGTAGCCGTACATTCATGTTCGTTCGATTATAAGCACTATTCAAGTCATCGATATTGCTCAAAACCGAGACTCAAATTTGCCAAGGAACAGCCCACATTCTACTGCATACAAAATGTGGCGAAAATTTGTGAAATTTTTTCGAAAGGGTCACAATCATTTTTCAGTTAAAACAAAAGGGATCCATAAGCTCAAACATCCACAAAAATGCAGTATTAACACAATTTTAAACAGAATAGCCCAATTAAGGTGAGCCTCACCCTACCACAATTAAAAACATTTGTCCTCCAATGCAAATAGGATTATCCAAAATTTAAAAATAAGGAAAGAAAGAGAGGGAGGTAAAGAGGGGATCATGTCTATGCAGTCGCTCCATCTAGGCATCAGTGCCCGATGTGTCAACCTGGAATTTGATAATGGTCCCCGGAGCCACTTCGGAAGATTCAGCGGCAGCTGACTTACTAAGATTGTCCAAGTCATGAGCTGCCAGAAAGGAATGGATAGTTGTGAAGAATCCACGTCTCCATGAGGGAATAATGGGGTCTCGGGGATTTGTTCTCTTGTTTGCACTGGGCTTCTTGCCCTCATTATCCATTTTGGGAGGATCTTATGCCTTTGTATTTTTCCTGAAAATTTTTTCTCTTGTTTGTCGGGGTGGCATATCCCTTCAAGCTGCTTTCGGTCTAGCTATTTCTGCAAAGCTTTGAGATAAAGTTAGAACATATTCGGCAAATAAAGCAAAGACAGTCATCTGCAGGCAGATTTTGCAGTTCATTCGGCGAGTCGCCAAATATTTTCGGCGTACAAGGGGTTGTCCGCCGAAGGTAACAGTGTAGAAAGGGTCCGGCTGTACGGACAAAGGGCGAACAAGAAGACTTTCGGCGAGTCACCGAGTGCTTTTAGCAACCTCATGCTTCTCGCCGAAAGTTACCGAAACAAATACACATAAAACATTAAATTAAAGGCGAGATGGGGATGTTAGGCGAACCACCGAGTGGTTTGGCGAGCTCGACCAATCTCGCCAAATGGCTCAACGTGCCCATTTCTGACCCATCTTCTTGAATTCGACCCCGCAATCCCCAAAAACACAATTTAAAGCTTGCCTAACTCAAATTAGGCTTAGACCCAGTGACTCTTATCTACCTTTACGGCATAATTTTAAGGAATCAACTTTTTAACTCAGTTTGGGCAATATCGTCGAATCAAACCAGAAAAGCAAAAATTCTAATCCTACCAGAGAGGACCAACACACATCATAAAAGTAATGCTATTGCATTTGAGTACAACTATTGATAAAAGGAACTAGGACTCGGAAACCAACCTTAGATGCCGATAAAAATGCTACTGAGATGCTAGGCAGCAACGCAATCCAAATCCGAGCACAATTCAACAACTAAAATACTCTAAAAGTGCAAGAAATATAGAAACTAAAGTGCAGGTGTGAATTTGGGTAGATAAAAAGTGAGAGAGAGTTAATGAAGTTGAAACTTTTAAACCTTTGGCTTGCAAAACCGTCTAGTTTTCGCCAACTCGGCGACATTAGTCAGGCTCGCCGATTCACTCGGCGGAACGCCGAATGTTTAGTTTCCTCACCAAATTTTACAAGACCTCCAGGTAATGCGGTGGTCCCAACAACGGTTTCCATCGAACACGCCGACAGAGTCGGCGGTGCGCCAAAAATTTCCAAAGCTCGTTGAGTTTTACGGACTCCAATTTTTGAAGATTGCTTGAGTCAAACGGCGGATAAGGTCAGGTTCGCCAGCCTCTTCAACGACTCACTGACTGGATTTGTTGCTCGCTATCCTACACTTTTTCGCACACTTCTCATACTTTAACCTGTACAAACAACACACCATTATTTTACCAAGAAATTAAAGTGATTTTGGGTTGCCTCCCAAACAGCGCCTTAGATAATGTCACGGCACGACGTAAGTCCACCTTCAAACCTCACTCTCGGGGTTAGCCATAGTATCACTAGGCAAACCCCCTTGTTGTCTCGGATTGAGGTGAGACGAGATATGACCCATTTGGGTCTCTAACTGCTTGATTGAATAGAATGGGAGGTGACGGTCTGGCTAAGGGTAGAAACATCTTCTTTTATGCCTTTCAGCATTTTGTCTAACCCTTCAACTTTGTTGAGGATACGCGAGAGCATATCCTCAGACCTACCACCTTCCGAATCCTTAGGCTTCTGGCGCTCATGGGGAGGCACATATCTATCCTTCTCCCCATCTTTCCAATTTGGATTACGGTCCCTCCATTCACGATCTCTATCCTTCCAGCCTTCGTCTGTAGCCCAACCTTGGTTACCACCCTACCTTGGGTAGTTTGAACGATAGCCCCCACCTTGGTTGGCTAGAAAATTTACCTTCTCGTTATACAGGGCTTCGTACTTCATCTCTTCAAGATTTGCACACCCTACCCCCACAGCGTTGACACTACGGGCACCAACCCCATGACATTTTTGGATAAAATGTCAAGCTGCGTCATGATCTTGGCCATGTTTTGGTCCGTCTCATGATGTTTTTCAATCTGCTCCTTAGATAGCTTGAAGGTGAGAGGAGAGACTTGCTCCTCGCGAGTGTACCACGCTATGTTGATGGTTGTCATCCCATCTAGAAGTTAGGCTGTTATTGCATATGGTTGCTGCATCAAGACTCCAAGCGACAGTTGGTCAGCAACCCCTTTGTTTACTGAGTCCAAACTCTGGTAAAAGTACTGAAGCAGCACGTTATCAGGCAGACCGTGGGTTGGCATTGAAGCACCATCTTTTTGAACCGTAACCAAGTTTCGTGCAGAGGCTCCCCTTCCAAGCGCTTAAATCTCTAAATTCTATCCCGAAGGGTCATCATCTTCGAGGGAGGGAAAATTTGCACTTGGAATGCGGTTACCACTTCGTCCGAGGAAGTGATGGATTCATGCGGCAACTCGGCGAGCCATTTACACGCCTCTCTCATCAACGAGAAAGGGAATAACCTTAAGCGGACTAACTCCTGAGAGATGTTTTTGAATGAGAACGATCCGCACACATCTACGAAGTTTTGAAGATATTCGTGAGGATCCTCGTGAGCCAAGCCGGTAAAAAGTCCCTTTAGTTGCAAGAATTGCAACATAGTGCTCGTTATGTGGAACACTGCATTTCCCTCGGCTGGAGGTAAACGGATGGCTCCAATACCTCCCATGAGATGGTGATCATTGATGTTATGCTCTTGGACATCGTTGAGATTTCCGATGTCGTCTTGGTGGCCTACCTGGATACTGTTGCTACCATTAACACTCATGCTTCCTGAAATCTTTACACAAGCAAAACAAAATAAAACTAAAATTAAGTAAGTACACTACAACTAATAAGAACGAAAATTCTACTAATCTAAGAATTCTCAAGTAACACCATTCCCCGGCAGCGATGCCATTTTGATGTTTGTGTAATCAAGACCCAACTTTCGATGCAAGTGTCTATGATCGTACAATAGTTTAGTAACCCAATCAAGGGTTGGGATCGATCCCACAGGGAGTGGTTTTGAGAATTAATAGAGAAATAAAATTTAGTTCTAACTAGTCGTAGCTAAAGACATTATCAATTAAAAACATTTTAAATCAAAAACGGTGACGCAAGCGTCAATTAACGATGGGGGTTTTGTCACAAGTAAGTAAAAATAGCAAAAATATCAAAGAGTGCTAATTAATGAGAGGGGATTCTTGGGATGTGATAGGAATATGGGATAAACAAGATTATTGGGTACATTCTTTTGATAAAGAATTCATAGAATAATTATGAATAGGCTAGACTTTAAGGGGGATAAACTCTCTCTCGAGCAACTTATCCCGTTTCAAGTGGGTTTCTCTCGAACACCCTCTTGCCGCATGAAGAACATCCTCCACCTTAGCCCACTCACTCTATCGAGCTGAGTGTGTGGAAATGAGACTAGGGTTCACTCTCTCGAGCTGAACCTCATGTCGACCCACTCCCACCGGCCATCAATTTAGTAGTCTTAGTTTTACGACCTCTCTCTCAAGCAAGCCGAAAACACATATATGAACTTGTATTTGCAACTACAAATTGATTAAATTCATCCACAACTACTAAACTAAATCACAATTAAACTACGATTAAACTATCAGCAAGCAAGACACAACAATTAATCTAACCCATATTCACAAAATCACACCCTAAGAATTGGGGGTTTTAGCCACACATGTATAAGAGATAGAAATTAATACCTAAATGAGTTTGCATTCAAATGGGTATGAAGATTTAAGTCTTGATACAAGCTAAGAATGAAGAATCTACAAGACACAAGTCCAAATTCTTGGAGATGAAACCCTTTGAACCTTCAAGTTCCTCACAACCTTCTCAAACTTCGAACTCAAAATAAAAGCTAAAATATCCAAAATTACAGTTCAAAACTAATAATTTGATATGTAATGTGTTGATACTAAAGTAAAAACTTCAGCTAGTATTTATAGTTTTCAGAAAGTGTGCAGCGGAGGATCACTCGGCGACATAAGTCGGAATCGCCGATTAACTCAGCGATTTGCCCTTTGGTATAGTTCATCGTCGTCTTGCATTATCATTCAGCATCGTCGTGTTTTGGATCATTAGGCGACATAGTACTACTTCGCGGAACTGCTCGGCGACACACCGACTACTCCTTTTCACCGCCGATTTGATCCTTTTCGTCAGGGCTCAGCACACTTGAACAAAAGGTGATCTTCAGGCCTGTCGGCTACTACCGAATGGATTCGGTGATCCTCAGGTTTTTATTTCTTCCTTCATTCAGTCTCCTTTGTTCCTTTTTGCTCAATTGTGTCCATGTCTTTGTCTCCAAGTCTAAATACCTGAAACTTATGGTATTTTATCAGTTTTGAGACAAAACAACGCATTTAAGAACACTAAACCTGTCAAAACAAACCCTAAATGTGTCCAATTCGTGGACTCATCAGTAGACCAAGAACAAGCGAAAAGAATCCCGAAAGTGAAGAATCAAGTTTCTTAGGGAATTCAAGCTTTGTTCGAGGTAGATGATGTTTGTGATTTCATGGTTGTGTGATATGTATTTGTAATTACTTCATTATGATGCATGTATGTATGTGAATGTTGCATTATTGATAACACTAATCATAAATGAGGATGATTGAATAATTGTATGTCATGAATCATGACTTAATTGTATGATTATGAGAATGTACATTATGATTGTGATTGTGGCTTGTTGAATGTATCTGGTGTTACGTTCCGACACAATAACTTAAATCGAGTGCCACATTTCGGCGCATATAGGGGATCAAGTGTCACGTCTGGCACACTGACTTGGATCGGGTACCACGTACCGGTACACTAACAATTTGGGTATGGGTTCCGTGAGAGGACCAATGACTTGGCATAATTGTATATCTTGAGATTGTGAAATTGTATGTTGTTCGTAAATGATAATTGATATTGTATATGTTCGGTGTATGCATATTTATTATTGTTGTAATGACTTATATATGTTTCGTCTATTGGGATAGTCGTGTGATCCTACTAGTACACTGTGGTTGTGTACTGATACTGCACTTGCTCTTTCTTTGTTGAGTATATAGGACATCTTCAGGCAACTATTGATAGACCTCGCTTAGAAGATCAGTGATCAATCACAATCAATTCAAGGGTGAGCTAGTTCTTTCGGGCTGCCATGAGTTCTCTTTTTGTTTTACGTCCACATTTTCGGACTTAGACTAGTACTTAGGATTTTCTTATGTTTAATTGGGTTGTACCCATTTCCTTAGACTTATTATCCTTGTTAGAGTTTTGGTAAATTGACTTTCAGGTTCTAGGCATTATTTTCGCATTTGGTTGTTAGACTTTTGTTGGAGTTTATGAGAACTCCCTATTTTCCTTTAGCATTTAAACCTGCTTCTGTAACTTTCAATGCCTTAGTTTTGATTAAGTTGTGTAGTTCTTGGTTAGCTAATTAGTATTAATGGTTCTTCCACCGGAGGGTTAGTGCGGGTGCCAATCATGATGGTCTGGGTCATGACATTTGATAAATTTCAATCACCTTTATTTTTTATTAATTGAGTTAAAATTATTAGTCATTATAATTGCAAATCGGTTACAAACCTTTTAACCTTCCATTCATTTCCATAAAATTCTCATAATTTTGTAGTTCCTCACTTAATTTCTTTTGAGTTGTAAGAGCTTCAGTTTTCTTGTGATAAAAATGAAGGAACGTGATGTGTTACAATTTTCAAGGAAGCCAATGTTTAAAGGGTATTCTTAACCTCTTTTTTGTTATTATATTATTTATTTTTTTATTTTATGTTTTTGTTTTATTGCGATTTTAACCCTCTGAAGACTTCATGTATTTCAGTAGAATATTTTAACATGAATCAAGATTTTGGAATATGTAGTTCCTTAATTTTGTAGTTCCTCACTTAATTTCTTTTGAATTGTAGGAACTTGAGTTTCCTTGTGATAAAAATGAAGAAAAGTGGTGTGCTACATTTTTCAAGAAAATATTCAAAGGGGTATTCGTACCTTTTTTTTGTTCCTTAATATTATTTATATTTTTTTTTGTTTTATTGTGATTTTAACCCTTTGAAGACTTCACGTATTGCAGTAGAATATTTTAATATGATTCAAGATTTTGGAACGTACTCATTTAATTTCTTTTGAGTTGTAGGAGCTTTATTTTCTTGTAATAAAATTGAGGAAAGTGGTGTGTTACATTTTTCAAGGAAACCAATGTTCAAAGGGCTATTTGTAACCTTATTTTTTTTAATTATTTTGCTTTATTGTAATTTTAACCATTTGAAGACTTCGTGTATTTATGTAGAATATTTTAATATGAATCAAGATTATGGAATACTTGAAAAAATTTATTAGGTATTCAATTTCATTTTTGAAAATGAGGCATATATGGTGACAAAACCAAAAATAGCATATTGTAGTTCCTTTTGAGTTGTGGGAGTTTGAGTTTTATTGTGATAAATTTTTCAAGGAAGCCAAGATTTAAAGGTGTATTGTAACCTCTTTTTCATTGTTTTATTGTTTATGCCTTCTTAGTTTTTCTTTTCCTTGATTTATCGTGATTTTAACCTTTTTGAAGACTTCATGTATTATATTATACATCTGATTTCATTTCTCAAAATAAGGCAATATGGTGACGAACTTTCGCAATTCGAAAAATAAAATAGCATATTGTAGTTCTAATTTAGCTTTCTATAATTACTATGCTTTCAAATAACATGTTCTAATGACATAATATAAGTCATGCAATGACAATTATCATTTAAGTAACGAGAAAAAAAGTTAAATCGATAAATATTTATATGTATTTCATCCTTATCTTAGGCAAGGAAAATTCATCAACAATCTCAATAATTGTTGCAGTCTGCAAGGAATAAGTTGTTAACAATGATATCATATGCTTGATCAATAATAAAACATGAATTTGCCATGTAGACGAAACTCATCCACACATATAAAGATTTGGCCAAACCCATCGGTGACCCTTAAAGTTGGCACAAAGGTTCACTTAGGCACCTCAATTGGACGATGTTTATTTTAGACACCTAATGTAGGGTCTTGCTATGTCATTTTGACACTTTTTATTATAATAAGCAAAAAGCTGAAGGAGAGTGTAATACACTCGTTGATGACGTGACAAACAACCAATTAAATGATTATATGTGTAATTTTAAGTTAAAATTTATTTTAAAATCTATTTAGTAAATAAAATAAAAATATTGTTCTAAAAAATCAATTTACCCCCCCCCCCCCCCCCCCCCCCCCCCCCCCAAGGTAGTTGTCTTCTCTACTACACCCAACAATTTTTTTTATTTTTTATCAACTTTTTAAATTGTTTCGGATCTCTTTTTTTTCTTTCTTTTTAGTGTTGTTTTTTGGGAAGAAAAGAGGGAGAGGAAGAAAGAAAAAAATAATGAATATGAAATATGAGTGTTGGTATCCATTTTTCCGATAAAAATGGTGGAAGGAGGTGATTGTAGATTTAAAAAAGTAATACAACGAAGAAGATGAAAAATGACTTGAAAAATGGATTTGAATAAAAAATTACACCTCCATTGAAAGAGTTTAAGCTTCAAAAAATGGTGGGAGGTGGTAGCTTGAAAAATGGAGAAAAAGAAGAAGAGAAAATAAAATAAAAAAATAGTTAAATTGAGTCTTTCACGCTCTATTGTTGAGTGTATCACACTCATTTTGACATGTCAGCAAAAAGTGTCAAAATGGCACAACAGAACTCTACATGAGGTGTCTAAAATGAACATCATCCAGTTGAGGTGTCTAAGTGAAACTTAGTGCCAACTTTAGGGGGCCACCGATGTGTTCGGCCTAAAGATTTTCTTTTCATAAAGTGATTTCAAAATTTTGACATTGTTTTATGCTATTGTCCAAAATTATATCTTACTCTTTAATTTCACTTAAGAATATTATTAAAATTTATTATCTGAAATATTCAAAACAGTGATTATTTTGTAGTATATATTGATAACATGAAGATAGCATGTTAGTAAACATGTAAGTATTTAACTATTTTAGAGAAATTTCATTATACTTTTTGATATCTCACATGCATAAGAATATTAACTTTATTATCTGAAATATGTGAATGGTGGAAGCTCGCAACTTCAAAAAAAATATGCTTTATAATAAGAAAATTACTTACAAATTACGATTAACAATATATTGCTTACAAAATGTATCACGTGTGAATGATAAGTGCAATATAGTCATACCTTTTTCTAAGAAAAATAAACGAATAAAAAAGTATAAAAGTTAGAATTTTTTTAGACCTTTTCTTTACATTGTTTTTTTTTTCTTTTAAAAATATTTTTTACAAGGATAAAATTATGAAATTAATCAAATTATATTCTAAAAAAGCAAAAAAAAAAAGAGTTAAAATATTATATACACTATTCGATACATAGCAATCTTAATAATTTTTATTTTCATTACTTTTATTGTTATAACTTCAAAAATAATTAATAATTATATCACATTATTTGATATTTCATATTGTAGTCCTATAAATAAAGACATTGTAAAACTTTTAACGATTAAGATCGTTACAATGATATTATAAATATATCTTTCATCTATTATTTAATAAAATTATTAGTATCTTATCATTTTTTATAACCGCGCGAAGTGCGGGCTGGTTTATTTAAAAATATGTCATAAAAATTAAATTTAAGGATAATTAAGCTTTTAATTAGCCATTATAATCTAATTAAATGACACATATCCTAATTAACTCAATCCTACCCTTATTAAATGACACATTTATGATTATTTGACTCATGGTAACTTATCAGGTGATTTTTTTTTTTGAGTGAATATTTTCTCCCATTTATCAAATATCACCCGCACTCAATTAACGACATATTCATTATCGAGTGACTCATAATAGCTTATCTAACGATATTTTTTTTTGGGTGAAGTTTTTTTCCACCTGACAAATATCACCCTAATATCATTAAACGATACATTCATTATTACACGATTCGTTATACATTATCTGGTTACAAATTTTGATATTTTTCGTGATCGCCTAATTGCCTACATGTTTGTGTGACTCCTCCTGATAGAATTTGTTCATTTGCATTAACCAATTGAGTCATTTCTACGTGACAACTTACCCATCTTTTCTTATATCTCTCAAATATCAGTACTGTAATAAAATGAAAAATTCACAATCACATGATTCATAATATCCTATGTGTCATCAATATCAATGGCCGAACCAGAATTTTTGATAAGGGGTTCAAAATCTGAAGAAATAGACACACGAAGTAGCCGAAGGGGGTTCGACATCTACTATATATACCTAAAAAATTATTTTAACCATGTAAAAATAATATAATTTTCCACCGAAAGGGGTTCGGATGACCCCCCTAAAGATATGGTGGCTCCGCCACTGATCAATATATATATATATTTCATGTAATTTTTTTTTTCCATCTATCAAAATATCATTTTAATAAATATATAATATATAATACCTTGGAATTTGTTTTAGTAAATTTAAAATAATATGTAGTTCGTTGATAATTTCTTTTTATGAAAATAGGTATTAAAATAAAATATTTTGATAGGAAAAAAGAAGAAAAGAGTAACAGTTGTTGCGCATAGGTGAAAGGGTTTTTCCCTTTTAACGTTAAAAGAGGGTTTCTTTCTCCAGATGAAACTCGCTCACTCTCTCTCTTATTCAAAATTCAAATTAAATACAAATGGGTTCTCTTGTAGATTTTGAATCACAGATGTTCTTTGGATCGTGTTCTGTGCGAGTGTGAAAAGCATGGCTACCAGGCGATCCGTTATCCAGTTGCAACCACCGGTGCCGGAAATATCGATGCGAATTCTTGCTGACTCATGTACCACAGGCAATCCTAAGGTTCTTTGATTTCTTCTCTTTCTTTCAATTTTTTTGTTGAAAATTGTGGAGTTGGAATAGTTCTGATGTTGTTCTTTGGTCATTTGTGGAACTGAACTGGTGAGGAAGACGTGACTTTGATTTTGTTAGGATTGAGGGAAAGTAAGGAAGGATATAAGACTGTTCAGTTCAAGATTTTTGTTCTTGGTACATGTTGAGTTTTATTCTTGATTTTTTTTTCTTTCTTTCCTCAATTTTAACATAGATAGAGTTAGCTGAAACATTCTTCTTTTAATTTCTTTTCTTCGCTAGTCTGAATTTGTTCAGAGCCCTAAAATCACTGTGTTCAGAGTCCTAATTGTCGTTCTGTATTCACAGCCTGAAAATCGCTGGTGTGAGTTTGTTCTAGGTTATCTTTTCCAATTTTTTTATTTATTTTGCATGTTCTTCCCTATTGAACTGTAAAGTCACTTGGATCGATTCTTTCCCGTTGATAGTGTCATATTGGGTGTGTGGAGATGTTGGCTTGAGATCTTTGGTTGGGTATACTATAGTCTTATGATTTCTTCTTACTAAATATTATTGTCTTATCCATATATTAATTAGAGACAATTTTGAGGAAGAATAAAGTGTTTATTGGAGTATATTGCAGTTACTAAATTTAAGAAATACTTCAACATGTGTCTTAAATGAAGTTGAAGTCAATTCACTCAAGAATCACGTGTGTAGTTGGTGAGGAATTGGAACCAGACGTGATTTTGATTTTGTTAGGATTGAGGGATGGATAGGTCCTGGTTTTAAATTTATATCAATCATGTTAGTGAACTTTTTGGTTTGAATAATTATGTGAATACAAGGTTTTGTTTGTGTTTGTTTTCATTCACTTTTCCTGTTTTATTTTCTGTTGAAGGCTTAGCAGAGCAGTCTTTTTACGTGGGTTTATGTCTTAATCATATAACATTCTGTTTTTGATGAATGTTCCTATTTGAGTTTGAATGCTATTGAGTTTGATTGGCGTTGATTGTGGCAAAGTCTGAGTAGTTGTTTCCGAATTGATGCATGAGGTTGCTTGATGGTGGATTGGTTGACAACATTCTTAAGGGCAAAATCGTCATCTTTTTGGGAAACTTTTGCCTTGGTTGGTAATAAGAGCATAGTCATGCATGTGAATAGTGTTGAGCATACCTCTCCGTTTTTAAAAGGTTGAGCATGTTATGAGTGATTTTGTGACAACTCTTACAACTCTTTTTGTGACTTTTGATTCATTAGCGATTAAACTGTTAAATGCTACTTGTATTTTCTAAAGGAAGTAAGATTTTGAACCATATTGATTGATTTGGAGGCCATGTGTGGTGAGTTGTTGCATAATGCCTTGTGTTTGCTTTTGCCACCTAGAACTTACCCGGTTGGTCTTGAAATGTTGGTCTTGAATGAGTTTGGTTGGAGAAATGATCTTAGGCTTTCTTTAATATCTTGAAGTCCACTTGGCCTAAAAATCCCACCTTTGTACTAAATATATCCTTAGTTGTCCCCTTTGAGCTTAATCCTTTTTATTGGCAACCACATTACAAGCCTTATCCTTTTTGAAAAGGTAACCCTCTTTTGAACCCTTCCCTCCTTGAACTTGAGGTTGTGAAAGTTGAGGCTAAAAGCCTAAGTTGGGGGTGTTATGGGAAATTTATTGAAGGGGTGTTTACTAATGAAGGCATGATATAAAAAAAATAAAAAAGAAGAAGAATGAAATTGAGGGATGGATGGAAAAAGAAAGAAAGAAAATGAATAAATGAGTCTTGAATCCTCCAAAAGTTGAAAATGGCTGCATGTGGAGCATCTAAAGTGGAAATAAAAAAAGAAAAATGAAAAATAGTGTGGAATGTGCATGGGTTTGAAAAATGGAGAATGTTGGAAATGATGAGTTGTTGTGTAGTGTTCAAGGAGGGTGTAGTCACTTATACCTAAATTATATCCTAACCTTCCCTAAGCCTATATTACAAGCTTAACAAAGTCCTTTGAGATTTCTAACCAAATGGAGTTTAGTCAATGTTGATTGAAAATATGGGCAAGCCTATGGTGTGACATTTGTGTGCATGAGATAATTCTTTGTGAGTGTGAGTGTTGCATCTTTGTCCCTTGTCTTGTTTATGCATGTTTGGTTTCGGGACACTTCTTTCTTCTGAGGGCATGTAAGTTTAAAAAGTGGTGATTTTGAAGATTCCTAATTAAGTCAAGTGAGCATGTGAAAGAGTTAATGAGTTGAGTCATTTCTTGAGTTTGGGTTGTTGCCACTTAAATGATTCTTGATTTTTGAAAATGTTTCATGAGAATGAGAGGATTCTTTTATGAAAAATTTGCATGTGGACTAATTGTTATTACCAACCAAAGCCATTACCTTTGTGCTTAATTGAGAATGGGAAATTGATTTGTGGTGTATCTTGAAATACGAGTCTCTTGTGTTTTAGATTTTCTTGACCTGAGGAAAAACAAAGTTTCTAAGTTGGGGGGGTTGATGAGTGGTTGATTTCCACTCATTTGAGGCTCTTTTGGTTGTTATTTTGTCTTTTAGTTTATAATTGGTGCTTTTAATGTTTTTTTTTCATATTTGCACGTAAATGAAATGGAGGTTCTTAGAAAATGTTGAAGGTGCAGGGTTAGCACCATTCAATTATTAGCTTTGTTTTAGAGGAATCAAAACAATGGCAGAAAATGCTTCCACCGTCTTCAATGTTCACGTGCCGGAGTTTGTGGATGCTATTTGGGTTGCTCTGAGGGATCCAACGTTGGCTGTTCGGGAGAAGGCTGTTGAGACATTGTGTGCCTGCGTTCGTGTTATTGAAAAGTGTGAGACAAGATGGTGTGTTCAGTGGTATGTCTATTTCTCTCTCCTCCCTTATAGTTTTTTAGAAAATGTCATTAACATTTTAACAATATGTAAAAGAATGTATCAATCACAAATTTCTTGATCCAAGGCATCTACTCTTAAATTGGTGATTCGACAGGTATTATTGAATGGTTAAGCCTACCCAAGATGGATCGGGTTGAAACGCTCATGTTCATAGTATACATTGATCTTTTCTCGCAGTTGGGGAGCTGCTAAGGTTTGTTATCAAATTGCATCACATTATTTATTTCATTGTAGGAAAATATTTCAGAGTCTCTTGTGTTGTGTTAAATTGTTGTGATCTGCTGAATGTCTGAGGAACTGGATACTTATCTCCTGTTTTACTAGTGATTTTGAAGTTGAAACTTGAATATTTGAAGTTGTGATTTTCGGACATGCATTTTACTTGGAAAAGAATTGAAGTTTTGTAAATAGAAGTCCCTAAAATGCAGAACTTTGATTTTTTTGGAGGTAAATGCTAGCTTAAAATCTCTAGTTATATTGTGAGGACTTAAGTACCTCAAGGTTGACGACATTACATATGTGTTTGGGTGCGAATGCCTACTACCTATTTGTTTTCTTTTATAAAGTAATTATTAATGAGGGTAAGAACTCCTGGATGCAAACCATATACCAAAAGGTGTCTACTACCTACTTGCTCTTATTAGCAATTGTATCTAGAAGGCATTTGTGATCTATAGATTGATTAATGATCTATGGGGCAATCTGGGTGTTTCAGTCATTTATAGAAACCTATTTGAGTATGGTGAGCCGTGGATATAATGCCTTCAGAATAGGCGCGAGTGAGTGTGAGTCAGTGTTCTTCATTTCAGTATTATGAAAGGCCATAAACTTGTCCACCATGAGTAGTTTCAAAATTCTACTTATCAGAAAAAAAAGAAGGGCCAAGTCTAAAGAATTTATAGAACTTCAAAGTAACCGGAGTGTCTTTTACCTTTAGAGTTTGTGTTACTTCTTAGCTATTGTTACTGTTAATCTTGAAAGATCCCGAATACAATATTTAGCATGAGATATTGGATGTAGGTCCTGAATGGTTAAGTAGGCGATTTAACAAAGAATATGTTATCTCATTATCTTTATATTTTGTTGAAAAACCTTTCGCGTCTATACTGGTGAACGGATAAATTGCATTTATAAAAGGAGTGCAAGTATAATTGGAGGGTATAATTGATTTTTAACCAAAAAGAAGAAGTGAGGAATGTAGACTTTATTCTGACAAATCTTTACGTTGGGTAACTTGTACTCTATATCTAGAGCATGACCAGATGCAGATTTAACCAAATGAGTAGTTTTTTGAAAATACTTTGTAGGCACTAAACCTTCATGAATACAGCTAACATCTGCAACGCTATCAATCATGGCAATGTTAGTAATCGAAAAACTGTTATAAATTAAAATAGTACATTTAATATACCATTTATGAGCCGTGACAATTTGCATCATTCCTAAAAACATATCTTGTTTAGGATCAGGATTAACAGGTTGATCTTCACCTTCAGCTTGTTTTCCTTTGTTTTTTGAAAACCGATCTTCGATTCTGAGTAATACGGTGATCACAAATCAATTGATTTTGTTTGAGAGATTTAATTTCCCTTTTCAGATTCTCGACTTCAATTTTTAAATCATCGAAAGAAGAATCTTTTTCAGAAAAAGAATTTCTTTTTAAAAGACGATCATCAACTTCTTTTAAAGAATAAGGAGCAGAATATTCAAAATCATCATTTTTCTTATTTTCAAAAGGTTTTGAAGAACTTGAACTGGCTTCATTAGTAACCAAATTAATAATTTTTTCACGAAGCTTACTATTAGTAATTTCCTTCAGAAGTTCAATCACATTATCAGAAGTAATTGTATTCACATTTAAATCTTGAAATATGCGACGGTAGCACACAGATTCCTCTATCTGTGTTTTTAACACTTTTGCAGATAATCGAACATAGATTTGGTTGAAACTTTGAATAGAAGTTTTTGAAGTTGGAGTTGTATTGGACATGTATCGCACTTGCAAAAAGTTGAAGTTCAATGAGTTGAAAAAATATTCACTGATGTCAAACTTGAAAAACTCATCTTCAAAAAGTAACCAAAAAATCATTCCAATGCATAACCAAACAATGTTTTGAAAATAAATTTTGGGAAAAGGTAAAAACTTTCAAAGTGAAAAAGATTCTAGGATAGTTGTTGGTTTGTGACGGAGCGGTTTGCCTGTCTCTGAGGTGCTAGTGGGGTGAAGGGAAGGTTCTTAGGTGATAGATGGCTGCATGAAGAGGGTGATGGTCGAGGTACCTCTACTAGCAATTGGAGGACAGTTTTTTCTTTGCTGTATTGCCATGTATTTAGTTATGCTAATAAGTTCCATGACTACTTTAGTTTCACGCATTTATGTGCCTTTTGTTTTAGTCTCCTTCACAAAGAATAATGTTATATGGTCTCAATTCATATGCTATGGGAATTGGACCCACTATTATTTCTTCTTGTGATATGATACGAGCTAATTTATCATCAAAATGTGCAGGAACACAGGGGAGTTCATTATGTCAAGATACAGGGAGGTTGCTGAAATTGTTCTAAGATACCTGGAGCACCGAGATCGCCTAGTTCGCCTCAGCATAACTTCTTTACTTCCTCGAATTACCCATTTCCTGCGTGATCGATTTGTACTAACTATTTAACGGTTTGTGACATTTGACTTCATTTTAGTGATTTAATCTGCCTTTACTAACCGGGATATCTAAATGAATTAAATTTGCATCTTCAATGTTAACTACTGTAACCTCAAGTTTGTTTATTTTACTTCTACAGATATGCATTAATCATATACCTCATGTCCTTAAAATACCTGCAGAATGTGCCAGTGGGTTCCTTGCTCTTGGGGAGATGGCAAGTTCTCTAGATGGTGAACTCATTAACTATTTGGCGACAATAACCTCTCACTTGGGTGATGTGGTATGTTATTTATGTCATTGCAGATGTACTTTTTTTTGTTGGTGATAAACGTAATGTTGTATTCCTCAGTATTAAGGCTATGCCGGCAACCTCTAAAAGATGTGCCCATAAATTAAACAAGTAAGAGTAAAAACAGAAGAAGAAAAAACTAAATACTTACAAAAGCACCATAAAATCTACTCATCATTCATCTACTAGTACACCTTTACACTAAAAGTATGATGTATTGAAGCAGATTTCTTTGATTGTCTGAACAGGGTTGGTACTATCCTAAAAATGTCTATTGTTTCTTTTCTTCCAATAGAGTTCTTGAATCCTAAGGTTCTTTGATTTCTTCTCTTTCTTTCAATTATTTTGTTGAAAATTGTGGAGTTGGAACATTTCAGGGAATCTTGATGTTGTTCTTTAATCATTTGTTGAATTGGTAAGGAAGTGGAGCCAGACGTGATTTTCATATTGATAGGATTGAGGGAAATTAAGGATGTAAGACTGTTCAAGATTTTAGATAACTCCCAAGTCTTTCTTCTGTTTCAGCCTTTGAAGGTAAGCAAGGTGGATCAGAGGACGACTATTTTTATCTTACACAACTTTAATTATTATTGTGGGTTTCTATATGTTTTTTTTTATCCAGTTTGGTATCATGACGCGATATTGAAGTGACTGTTCACTGTTTTGTATACAAGATTCCTCTTATATGCCTCTTGTTAATTATTCTTATTCACTTTCCCCTCCATCAATCAAGAGAGATGGATAGGTCCTGGTTTTAAATTTATATCAATCATGTTGGCGAACTTTTTGGTTTGAATAATTATGTGAATACCAGGTTTTGTTTGTGTTTGTTTTCATTCACCTTTCCTGCTTTATTTTTTATTAAAGGGTTAGCTGTGGGTTTCTGTCTTAATCATATAACATTCTGTTTTTGCCGAATGTTGCTGTTTGAGTTTGAATGCTATTGGATGATCTCTCTCTGCCTCTTTCCATTCTTCCTAGTTCCCTCGTCTAAAGTTCTCTTTTAAATACTTGAGTTGCTTGTGAACCATGCCAGAAATCTTATTTTAATTTCTTTGGTAGGAGGGGGGCTGCATTGGTTTTGAGGCAGCTTGTAGAGGAAGAAGCTTGTGATCTTAGTGGAGAAGGTTTTGCTCATTTTATGGATCATCTATATGAACGCATTACCACATTTCTTGATAGTAATGAAGTTTCTGAGAATCTCGGTGCATTGAGGGATATTGACGAGATAATAGATGGCACCATCAGCGAAAATGCATCAAAAGTGACACAATTCTCCAATTACATTCGCGTTGCTTTTGAAACAAAGTGTGATCCTGAAATCTTGGTCCTTTGCTAGGTTCTTGGTCAAAAGTTCAGGGAGTTCCTCGTATTCTCTTTTGATATTTGCACTGTGAGAACACAATCTCATTTTCTGTTGGGGGTGCCTCCCTTGTAGTCATTTAGTTGATTGTTTCTGCATATAGTGATTGTGCCCTTGTCGGACGTACCTTTCTTTCTTTGTTATGGATTGGTGTGCCCTTGTCAGGATTTGATATTGTGAATGTTTATGTTGATATTGTGTTGGATTGGTCTATTTTAGTTTTGATACCTAGTTTGTAGCTTCTTTGTTTTTGTTTTGATAAAAAGATTTGGATTGACGATGCCCGATGATGGATAGAGCGTGACGACTTTCTTAAGGGTAAATCGTCGATTGCTTGTGAGTATTTGATTGACGTTGATTTGAGTAGTTCACGAATAGATGCATGAGGTTGTCTTTTTGTAACTTTTGATTCGTTAGCAGTTAAAATGTTCAATGCTACTTGTATTTTCAAAAGGAAGTAAGATTTTGAACCGTCTTGATTGATTTGCAGGCCATGTGTGGTGAGTTATTGCATAATGCCTTGTGTTTGCTTTTGTCACCTAGAACTTGTCCGGTTGGTCTTGAAATATTGGTCTTGAATGAATTTGGTTGGAGAAATGATCTTAGGCTTTCTTTAATATCTTGGAGTCCACTTGGCCTAAAAATCTCACCTTTGTACTAAATATATCCTTAGTTGTCCCCTTTCAGCCTAATCCTTTTTATCGGCAACCATATTACAAGCCTTATCCTTTTTGAAAAGGTAACCCTCCTTTGAACCCTTCCCTCCTTGAACTTGAGGTTGTGAAAGTTGAGTCTAAAAGCCTAAGTTGTGGGCGTTATGGAAAATTCGTTGAAGGGATGCTTACCAAATGAGGGCATGGTGTAAAAAAAAAAATATAAAGAAGAGAGAAATTGAGGGATGGATGGAAAGTTTTAAAGAAAGAAAAAGTTTTGAAAAAGAAAGAATGAAAATGAATAAATGAGTCTTGAATCCTCCAAAATTTGAAAATGGTTGCATGTGGAGCATCTAAAGTGGAAATAAGAAAAGAAAAAATGAAAAATAGTATGGAATGTGCATGGGTTTTAAAAGTGAAGAAAAGTGGAAAAAGTTGGAAATGATGAGTCGTTGTGTAGTGTTCAAGGAGGGTGTAGTCACTTATACTTAAATGATATCCTAACCTTCCCTGAGCCTATATTACAAGCTTAACAAAGTCCTTGGAGATTTCTAACCAAATGGAGTGGAGTCAATATTGATAGAAAATAGGTGACATTTGTGTGCATGAGATGATTTTTAGTGAGTGCGAGTGTTGCATCTTTGTCCTCGTATTGTTTGTATGTGTGGTTTCGGGATACTTCTTTCTTGTGAGGGCATGCAAGTTGAAATATTAATGATTTTTCTTAATTGAGTCAAGTGAGCTAATGAGTTGAGTCATTTCTTGAGTTTGAGTTGTTGTCACTTAAATGATTCTTGATTTTTTATAATGTTTCATGTGAATGAGAGGATTTCTTTTGTGGAAAGTTTTCATGTGGACTATTTGTTGGTACCAACCGAGGCCATTACCTTTGTGCTTAATTGAGAAATGGAAATTGATTTGTGGTGTATCTTGAAATAAGAATCTCTTATGTTTTTTGATTTTCTTGACTTGATGAAAAACAAACTTTCTAAGTTGGGGTGTTGATTTGTGGTAGATTTCTACTCATTTGAGTCTTTTTTTCGTAGTTATTTTGGCTTTTAGTTTATAATTGTTGCTTTTTGATGTGGTTTTGCACGAAAATTAAATGGAGAGTTCGTACAAAATGTTGAACGTGCAGGGTTAGCACCATTCGATTGTTGGCTTTGTTTTAGAGGAACCAAAACAATGGAAGAAAATGCTTCTACCGTCTTCAATGTTTCACGTGCCGGAGTTTGTGGATGCTATTTGGGTTGCTCTGTGGGATCCAATGTTGGCTGTTCGGGAGAAGGTTGTTTAGACATTGCGTGCCTGCCTTCTTGTTATTGAAAAGTGTGAGACACGACGGCGTGTTCAGTGGTATGTCTACTTCTCTCTCCTCCCTTATAGTTTTTCAGAAAATGTCATTAACATTTTATCAATATGTGATTGAATGTATCAGTCACAAATTTCTTGTTCCAAGGCATTTACTCTTAAATTGGTGATTCCGACAGGTATTATCGAATGTTTGAGGCTACCCAAGATGGATGGCGGAGAATCGCTCCTGTTCATAGTATAATTGGATCTCTTCTCGCAGTCGGGGAGCCGCTAAGGTTTGCTATCGAATTGCATTGCATTATTTAATTTCATTGTAGGAAAGTATTTCAGAGTCTCTTGTTGTGCTGTGTTAAATTGCTGTGATCTGCTGAATGTCTGAGGAACTGGATATTTATCTCCCGTTTGACTAGAGATTTTGAAGTTGAAACTTGAATATTTGAAGTTGTGATTTTCGGACATGCATTTTACTTGGAAAAGAACTAAAGTTTTGTTAATGGAAGTGAATTGGTGAGGAAGTGGAACCAGACGTGATTTTGATTTTGATAGGATTGAGGGAAATTAAGGAAGGATGTACATCTTGAGTTCTTTTCTTGATTTTTTTTCTTTTTCTTGATTTTCTTTCCTCAATTTTAACAGGAAGTCTCGGATGGAGTTTTCTGAAACATTCATCTTAAGTTCTTTTCTCTATTATTTTTTCGATAAAGTGTTCTTTTCTTGATTTTCCTTCCTCAATTTTACAGGAAGTAAAAAGGAGATTGAAATAGAAAGAACGCAGAATGCTGCACTTTACTTTTGGGCACATCTATTTTTATTTGGTTTTGTGTGGAAGAAGATCAGCAGATATACTCCTAAGTCTTTCTTCAGTTTCAGCCTTAGAAGGTAACCAAGGTGGATCAGAGGACGACTATTTTTATCTTACACAACTTCTATTATTATTGTGGGTTTCTATATGATTTTTTTAATGCAGATTTGTATCATGACACGATATTGAAGTGACTGTTCACTGTTTTGTATACAAGATTCCTCTTATATGCCTCTTGTTAATTATTCTTATTCACTTTCCCCTCCATCAATCAAGAGAGATGGATAGGTCCTGGTTTTAAATTTATATCAGTCATGTTAGCGAACTTTTTGGTTTGAATAATTATGTGAATATCCAGGTTTTGTTTGTGTTTGTTTTCATTCACCTTTCCTGCTTTATTTTTTATTGAAGGGTTAGCAGAGATGTCTTTTGATGTTGATTTCTGTCTTAATCATATAACATTCTGTTTTTTCCGAATGTTGTTGTTTGAGTTTGAATGCTATTGGATGCTCTCTCTCTGCCTCTTTCCATTCTTCCTAGTTCCCTCGTCTAAAGTTCTCTTTTAAATACTTGAGTTGCTTGTGAACCATGCCAGAAATCTTATTTTATTTTCTTTGGTAGGATGGGTCTGCATTGGCTTTGAGGCGGCTTGTAGAGGTAGAAGCTCGTGATCTTAGTGGAGAAGGTTTTGCTCGTTTTTTTATTTATTTTGAAACTGTTAACTTTGTGTCTATTGATAGAAACAAATCTGTACATGGGATGTACTAGGGCCATATTTACCAGTAAATCCAGATCCTATGATCCCATGTCTATAATGAAGCTAACACATCAATAATAGATACATGATCATTAGACCGAATCTGATTACACCAAAAACATAGAATTAAAATACAATTCAATTTGATCTGTTCTATACTATTTTCTATGTTCTCAAAACACCTAGCATTTCTCTCCTTCCAAATTGTCCACCATATGCTGGCTGGTATGATTCTCCACCTACTTCTGCTTCTTGCCAGAACCCCAACTTCTTCCCAACTTTGAAGGGCCTCTTGGCATAGTCCAGGAGAAACCTTTAAGGTTTAGGAATAGCCTCCAAAGCTGACATGTGATCTTGCAGTGAAGGAATAAATGTCGAACAGTTTCTGCTTGTTCTCCGCAAAAAACGCATCTCGGACATAAAATTATCCCCTTTTTCATCAGATTGTCTTATGTTAGGATAGCTTCCTTAGATCGGAGCCAAATAAAACATGATACCTTGTAGGGTATATTCACTTTCCATATAGTTTTTCAGGGCCAGTTGGCATTCTGTTGATTGTGACTATTCAACCATCTGTATGCTGCCTTCCCTGAAGGTTAAGCTCATCTTCCCCTTCTTGTGTTCCTTTAAACTGGCCAATAGTGTTAAGGAAATCTGCAACTCTTGTGATTTCCCAGTCATTTACTTGTCTTCTGAAACTGATTTCCCACCCATTAGGTGTCCACATTCCTGCAATTGTTCTTTGCTGATTTAACATTAAGTTGTGGATATCTGGGTAGATATTCTTCAGAATCCCCATCTCATGCCAGTTATCTCCCCAGAAACTTGTCTTTTCCCCATTTCTAACCTTAACCTTGGTTTTGATCTTGAAATCATCCCACAAGGCCCTTATAGATCTCCACAAATTCACTCCATATGGGGAAAATACTTCCTTTGTCATCCACCTATTTTCTACTTCATACTTGGCCTTGATGACTTTTCTCCATAACAGATGTTTGTCGTTAGCATATTTCCACAACCATTTCATTCTGAGGTCCTTGCTATGATTCTGCAGATTTTTAATACCCAAAACCCCCATACCTTTTTTCTATTATCAGATCATTCCACTTTACCAGATTGTAACCTCTCCTGTCCTTGTTTCCCCGCCATAGGAACTTCCTTCTGATTCTATCCAATCTGTCAGTGACCCCTACTGGAATGGGAAATAAAGACATCATGTAAGTAGGCATAGCATCTAGGACTGAGTTAATTAGAGTAAACTCTTCCTCCAAGAGACAAGTATTGCCCCTTCCATCTAGCCAGTTTCTTCTCACACTTTTCTATTACACTGCTCCAGATCTCTTTAGACATTGATTTAGCACCCAAAGGCATCCCAAGGTATGTAGTTGGGAGAGCCCCAACTTGTCCACCTAGGATTATGTTTAGTGCCTCCATGTTATGTACTTCATTAATGGGATAAAGAAAACTCTTTCTCCAATTAATATGCAACCCAAAGATTCCTTCAAACAGGACCAATATTACTCTCAGATATTTGAGTTGTTCTTCTGCCCACAAAAGATGAGTGTGTCATCTGCATATTACAAATGAGTAATTATCTGTGTAAAGTCCGTGATAAAAATCAATTACCTTTTTTTATTACAATTTTGTTTGTATCTTGTGTGATCTCACCTTATACCTCCAATTGATCAATGTTATTGTACCTTTTGTGGGAATTTGCAATTATGTGGAAATACTAGGTGTTTCTGTCCCCCTCTTTCAACCATAGGGTTCTTGATCTTTGTCGCCAAGCAATTTCTTCTTTTTTTGATTAGATTCTCATATTCCAGTAGCACCTCACATTTCCTTGTGGATTCTTCTTTTGATAAAGTCCTGGTTGTAGTTTATCATGGTTGTAACCACAGAATCAAATCTGCCAACTTCTCTAACAATTTCTCTCTGTAAACCTAAATTCCTTGAACTTCTCTGCTCCATTCCTTAAGTTTATTCTTAAGGGCTTTCATTTTACAAGCCAATACATAGTCCGGTTTCCCCCCAAAATTTAATTTGTTCCACCAGTCTTTGACTCAATCTGTGAACCCCTCAGTATCTAGCCACCAATTTTCAAACTTGAAATACCTTTTATTTTTGTTCCAGGTCCCACCTTGTAGAGCTAATGGTACATAATCTAAAATAATCCTTTAAAGTGGGATTACTTTCAAGTCGTTGAAGCTTTCATCCCATTCTTTTGAAAATAGGATTCTATCTATTCTGGAAGCTACTTCATTGTTGTCCCCTTTGTACTAGGTGAATGTTGCATTTTCCATTTGAAGATCAATTAGCCCCATATCTTCAATGAAATCTGAAAATTCCCTCATCCCTATAGTTCTTCTAACACAGCTCCTTTTTTCTGCCACAAACCTACTAACATTATAATCACCACAAACAACCCAAGGCCCTTGGAACAGACCTCTGACATCACCAATCTCTTCCCATACTGATCGTCTTTCAATGTAGCAATTTGGTGCGTACACCCCAGTAATATGACGAAAAGCTTTGGAGTTGAGCTTCAAACTTGCAAGTTAGGGTATATGAACCAATCTCGAGAATTTCTCCCTTCCATATTCTGATATCTCACATCATCAATATACCCCCTCTTGTTCCAATGGCCTCCAAGTACTCATATTTGATCCATATATTTCCCTAAATTTGGTTTACTAACTCTGTAATGTCCCCCTACAACTTTGTTTCTTGGAAACAATAAATGTCTGCTTTCCAATCAAACACCATACTTTTAAGTTTTAGCAAGTCTCCTTTTATCTCTACAATTCAATCCTCTCACATTCCATGAAATTAGTTTGAATCGCATCAAGAACTATTGTGGTTGTCTCTCCCCTTGGCCCTGTTTCCGCCGCTTTTGAATTTTACATCAAAGACCACCAAATTTTTGAGTTCCTGGGCACTTTTGATTCTGGTCTTCCTGAATATATGTCTCCATTCTTGTTACTTTTCTGCTACTATCTACCTGCAACAATAAGTAATTCTAGAGCTTCCTCTTCGTGACCCTGAAAGTTTGCACCCAAGATTTTCCCTAACCATGTTTTGTTTTACCCATAGTGAAGTCTACTTCTCTTTGTCTTGTATCATTAGCTGAGTTTGAGTGCAAAGAGGCTCGACATCCTCCACCTCCCAATTTTCTATTGCTTCTACAAAATTTTTGGATTATTAAATCTATAGTCCCTTGTGTAATTTTGTTACCCTTTCTCGCTGAATTGTCAAGAATGTTCTGACCCCTTTGATAGCTGCGAAGTTTCCCCCTTAGTTTCCATTGTAGTCCCATTACTTCATCCTCTGTTCTCATCTCTGCTATCTGCGTATCCACTGGAGCAGTTTGTTCTTGTTAGGTGCTAAGAAAGACTTCATAGAAGTCATCTTTTATTGAGGATATGGACCCAAATTCATTTAAATTGTTGTAAATAAAGTGGGTTGCTGGGTTTGGCCCAATTAACTTTTTATTTGTTGGGTCCAGAGTGTATTGTTCCTTGGTTCTTTTCTCATTAAAACCCTGCACATGTTGTGCACATGACTGTGACTCTTTTTTACCTCCAACTGTCAACTCTGAACAACCCACGTGCTCTCTGTCAACCAAATCCCTAAAAGCATGGGATATTGGTACTTTGTCACAGAGCAAACTCTGCTTTGTCCGCTGGGTAATAGGATTTGCTGGGTAATGCCATCCATCATCTTCTCCGGCGCTACCTCCGACGGATTCCGACAAAATTTCAATCGGGGTTTTGACTCCCACCAGATCGGGAGGGATGTAAAACTTGAGGCCATTTTGTGAAATTGCTACTTCTTTCGGAATACTCTTCCCTTCATTCGCGACCAGAATTCTGGCCCACTTTATGTGGTTCCTGAGCTTTGTTTCTTCCTCCATAGCCAACCATCCCCATACACTTCTCCAATTTCCTAGATAACTTTGTGCGACCACAACTGTAGTGGTATTCCAACATCTCTAATCCAGGTTTCCTTTGGACTTCTAGAGATTGATGTACACCCCTCTGTCGAGCTCCACCACTTGAGATTGAGTTTGTTCTTCTGCCAGTACCATTGATGTTGTACAATCTGGTCCGCCATGAATCTATTGGGGAATTCGAACAAAAATCTTCTATTATTCATCTCGTAGATATTTACCCCAAAGATGATTTTCCAGGTGGTTGAGGACCATCTCCTTATCTCACTCAATGTAGGTCCCTCATTGCTTTCATCTTCCGAGTCCCAAACCAGACATTTGTTTAGCATCCCTGTCTCTTCAGCTCCTGGTTTAACAGAAATTTCTATTACTCCCTCTAACCTATGTTTCTCCCGTTTTCTTTGGATACCATTTATTGTCTTCAACTGCCTTAGCATAAGGGTAGTTGAATTCAGTTAACCTGGGTGGGCCTGCCACTTCCTGTTTCTTTGGGCATTTAAGAAACTCTTCAATTTTATGAGCAATTTCACACCAACCAACATTCAATGTTGTCTCTGGAATAATCAATACTGATCTCCCCCCCTTATTTAAAGAAAGAATGCTCATGTATCTTCCGTGTTCATTTCATTTCCTGGTATTAAAATGCTCTCCCCCTTTTCCGACATTTTTCATCTCCGGATTAAGTTCTTTTGGTCCTTCGAAGCTTCCTTCAAGGTGAAGCAAATCCATTCCATAGTGTTGCTGCTCATTTCTGTCCTTCTCATCAATGTGCGGCTTCTCTCAACCCATTCATACCAGACTGTTGTGTTCGTTGTCCATCTCGTGATGTCAAAAGATTTGAATCCAGCATTGAAGTAAATCCTAGTCATATTCTCCCCCATGATCACTGTAGTAGTGAGGTAGGAGAACAAAGAAAACTAACCCTGAATGGAGGAATTGGAGGGGAAAGAAAGAAAGAAAGGTTGGTTAGAAATATTCCGGCAAGATACCAAAATTTCGAATAGTTGGAAAGAAGAAGAGGGAAGATTCTGATTGAAGAGGTCCACCGGAATAGGTGTCCTGAGGTCCATAAGGGACCTTAGGTGTTTTCCTCAAAACTTTTGTCTAGGAGCGTTCTCTAATTTTTTTGAGCCTTTTATGTCTTTTTTTACTCGTTTTATGGATCATATATATGAACGCATTACCATATTTCTTGATAGTCATGAAGTTTCTGAAAATCTGGGAGCATAGAGGGCTATTGACGATCTAATAGATGTCACCATCAGTGAAAATGCATCAAAAGTGGCACAATTCTCCAACATTTGCGTTGCTTTTGAAACAAAGTGTGATCCTGAAATCTTGGTCCTTGCTAGTAAAGTTCTTGGTCAAAAGTTTAGGGAGTCCCTCGTGTTCTCCTTTGATATTTGCACTGTGAGAACACAATCTCATTTTCAGTTGGGGGGTGCCTCCCTTCTAGTCATTTTGTTGATTGTTTCTGCTTATAGTGATTGTGCCCTTGTCGGAAGTACGTTTCTTTCTTTATTATGGATTGGTGTGCCCTTGTCAGGATTTGATATTGGGAATGTTTATGTTGATATTGTGTTGGATTGGTCTATTTTAGTTGTTGATTTGTAGTTTGTAGCTTCTTTGTTTTTATTTTGATAAAAAGATTTGGATTGACAATGCCCGATGATGGATAGAGCATGACGACTTTCTAAACGGTAAATCGTCGATTGCTTGTGAGTGTTTTGATTGGCGTTGATTGTGGCGATGTCTGAGTAGTTGTTCCCGAATAGATGCATGAGGTTGCCTCAATAGTTATGAGTGATTTTGTGACAACTGTTATAACTCTTTTTGTAACTTTTGATTCATTAGCGGTTAAAATGTTCAATGCTACTTGTATTTTCAAAAGGAAGTAAGATTTTGAACCGTCTTAATTGATTTGCAGGCCATGTGTGGTGAGTTGTTGCATAATGCCTTGTGTTTGCTTTTGTCACCTAGAACTTGCCCAGTTGGTCTTGAATGAGTTTTGTTGGAGAAATGATGTGAGGCTTTCTTTAATATCTTGAAGTCCAATAAAGTTACCAGTTTCAAAAAAAATATCTTGAAGTCCACTTGGCCTAAAAATCTCACCTTTGTACTAAATATATCCTTAGTTGTCCCCTTTGAGCCTAATCCTTTTTATTGGCAACCACAAGCCTTATCCTTTTTGAAAAGGTAACCCTCTTTCGAACCCTTCCCTTCTTGAACTTGAGGTTGTGAAAGTTGAGGCTAAAAGCCTAAGTTGTGGGTGTTATGGACAATTCATTGAAGGGATGCTTACCACGTGAGGGCATGTTGTAAAAAAACGAAAATATAAAGAAGAGAGAAATTGAGGGATGGGTGGAAAGTCTTAAAGAAAGAAAAAGTAAGAACGAAAATGAATAAATGAGTCTTGAATCCTCCAAAAGATGAAATTGGCTGCATGTGAAGCATCTAGAGTCGAAATAAGAAAAGAAAAAATGAAAAATAGTGTGGAATGTGCATGGGTTTGAAAAGTGGAGAAAGTTGGAAATGATGAGTCGTTGTGTAGTGTTTAAGGAGGGTGTAGTCACTTATAGATTGCATCTAGAATGCATTTGTGATCTATAGGTTGATTATGTTCTGTGGGGCTACCTGGGGGTTTCAGTCATTTATAGAAACCTATTTTTAGTATAGTGAGCCGTGTGTATCATGCCTTCAGAACAGGTGCGAGTCAGTTTTTTCGTTTCAGTATTATGTAAGGCCATAAAGTTATCCACCATGACTAGTTTCAAAATTCTACTTCTCAGAAATAAAAAGAAGGAATAAGTTTAAAGAATTTATAGAACTTCAACGTAACTGAATTGTCTTTTCTCTTTAGAGTTTCTGGGACTTCTTAGCTATTGTTACTCTTAATCTTGAAAGATCCCGAAATACAGTATTTTAGCATGAGATATTGGATGTAGGTCCTGAATGGTTAAGTAGGCTATTGGACATAGATTTGATTGAAACTTTAAAAAGAAGTTTTGAAGTTGGAGTTGTATTGGACATGTATCGCACTTGCAAAAAGTTGAAGTTCAATGAGTTGAAAGAAATATTCACTGATGTCAAACTTGAAAATCCCATCTTCAAAAAGTTAACCAAAAAATCATTCCAATGCATAACCAAACAATGTTTTGAAAATAACTTTTGGTGAAAAGATAAAAAAATTCTCAGTCAAAAAGATTCTAGGATAGTTGTTGGTTTGTGACGGAGCGGTTTGCCTGTCTTTGAGGTGCTAGTGGGGTGAAGGGAAGATTCTTAGGTGATGGATGGCTGCATGAAGAGAGTGGTGGTCGAGGTACCTCTGCTAGCTATTGGAGGACAGTTTTTTCTTTGCTGTATTGCCATGTATTTAGTTATGCTAATATGTTCCATAACTACTTTAGTTTCACGCATTTATGTGCCTTTTGTTTTAGTCTCCTTCACAAAGAATAATGTAATATGCTCAAGTCATATGCTATGGGATTTGGACCCACTATTATCTCTGCTTGTGATATGATAAGAGTTAATTTATCACCAAAATGTGCAGGAACACAGGGGAGTTCATGATGTCAATATACAGGGAGGTTGCTGAAATTGTTCTATACCTGGAGCACCAAGGTATCTTTACTTCTTCGAATAGCCCATTTCCTGCGTGATCAATTTGTGACTAACTATTTAACGGTTTGTGACATTTGACTTCATTTTCGTGATTTAATCTGCTTTTACTAACTGGAAAATCTAGATGAATGAGATTTGCATCTTTAATGTTGGCTACTGTAACCTCAAGTTTGTTGATTTTACTTCTACCGATATGCATGAATCATATACTTCATGTCCTTAAAATACCTGCTGAATGTGCTAGTGGGTTCATTGCTCTTGGGGAGATGGCAGGTGCTCTGGATGGTGAACTCATTAACTTTTTGCCGACAATAACCTCTCACTTGCGTGATGTGGTATGTTATATATGTCATTGCAGATTTTGTATTCCTCAGCATTAAGGCTATGCCGGCAACCTTTAAAAGATGTGCCCAGAAATTAAACGAGGAAGAGTAAAAACAGAAGAAGAAAAAGCTAAATACTTACAAAAGCAACTTAAAATATACTCATCGTTCATCTACTTGTACACCTTCTTTACACCAAAAGTATAATGTATTGAAACAGTTTTTTCTTACTGTCTGAACAAGATTGGTAATATCCTCAAAACGTCTATTGCTTCATTTCTTCCAAATTGACCACCATAGACATGATGGTATTATCTTCCAACTTATCTAGTCTTTCTTCCACCCTAGAACGAATGGGGAACACAGGCATTTCATAAGTTGGTAAAGTATCCAGGACCGAGTTGGTTAGAGTGATCCTGCCAGGCTGCCACCAAGAGATATATACTGAGCTTTTCAATTGGCTAGTTTCCTTTTATGTTTTTTCCACAATCCCTTCCCAAATTTCCAACTCTCTATGACTATTACCCAGTGGCCGAGATAAGTAGTTGGGAAATTCTCAATTCTGCACCCTAGAATGATGGCCAAACTCTATATTTGTGGTGCTTCCGTTACTGGGAAAATACTATCGTTTTACCCTTTGACAGCTAGACAAGAAACAACCTAAAAGACTACTAACACCACTCTGTTGTAGCTACGTCATTCTGCCTTAGCCTCACAGAATATAACAATATCCTCTGCATACAACAAGTGACATATTTGTAGTTCATCCCTTGAGTGATTGCCTATTCTGAAACCTCTGACCCTATTGTTCTGATTAGTCGAGCCTGTCAATTTTTATAGTACCTATAGATTTTATACTTTTGTAACCAAGCTTAGATGTAGCTTGTAATTTTAACCTTTATGGGGTTTCCCTTTGGAATCCATATAAATGTTACCTTATAAAAAAAAAAGGTTATAAATACCTTTCCAAGTATTTTGAGTCCAACTTCTGACATCGTTGCGAATGGGGATCTCGTCGCATCCCTGAAAGCTGCCTACCAGGCTTCTTATCAGGGGATCTTTGTCACTGATCACTTCTTTTGCTGCTGAATCTGTTTTGTTAGTATGTTCAAGTGCTGCCCATTTGTTCTTGTGTATCACATCTTTGTAACTCCCTTCACCTATTTCTCCCCAGTTAGACTCATCCTTATTTGTTGTAATTGAATTTTTTTTCTCTGGTAGCTTGTTAATAAAATTTTCAATTTTCTTAATTAGTCCCTCCCAAGCTTCATTAAATGCGGTTTCTGGAAGAATGATGACTGATTTGGATTCTTCAGTAACTGCAATGATCGAAATAAATATGCAATATTTTTTGAACTTCAAGGAGCAATAAATGTATGTGGACGGATCTCTGCGTTTCCAAGACTTGATGGATTTCCCTTTTAAGTCTAATGCCTTCTTTATTGTTCTGCACAACCACACCAGAGGTCCTCTGCTTAAGGTCATCCTTCTCATATAAAATTTTGCACTCTCCAGCCATTCATACTAGATTCCAGATGTTGATTTGGTTTCTGTACCC
>NW_006239284.1:74479-90565 GCF_000226075.1 Solanum tuberosum | reverse complement strand
TTTGTTCCCCCCCCCCCCCCCCCCCCCCTTAATCTGAAATAGATTCTATTCTCCATACGGCAAGATACATAAGCAGGATAAGAAGAAAATGTGATTCCGATGAAGTGAGTTTGCAGGAATTGGAGTAGGGTACAAGAAGGTAAGAAAGTAAAAGTCTTTTCCGATATATACAGCCTCCAGAGTTTTTTGATATTTTTGTATCCTTAGATTCTACTATACGATCAAAAGTAAGGTCTCATTTGTTTGCACTTACGGAAGGTCTTAATCTTATTCATTCAGATCTCATTAAATCTGTTTGCAAGGCCTGAATCTTAATCATTAAGTGCATTTGGTTTTCTTATTTTACACCACTTAATGGGTCTAAATGATTAATGTCATTAAGAATCTTTTTAAGAATTTGTACAAAGATGACAGTTCACCGCTACACCACCTACTTTCACCCATCACCCACAACCACCATTTCAGCCTAACCGCCATCATCATTCACCGCCATTAGCTATCAATATCACTCCACTTCTAATTATTAGCCACCACCACCTCCATCCACTATACTATATGATAGTACCCACAACCACTATTATCAGTCGACACCATCCGAAATTGGCATACACAATCACCATTGTTAATAATTACCACCATCAATGACGATATACAAATTTTAAAATATTTTATTGATATAATATTAGATCAATTTAGTATTTTATTTGAATTGTATTTATTATTTTTTGTACATTCTAATGTTGAAAAAAACAGTCTTAACTATTTAACATTATGATCTTAATGCAATATCTTAATATTCAAATGTGTATTTAGATTCAGATCTCTAAATGCTAATGTACATCTTAATATCCAGATGTGCATTCAGATTCAGACATTACCCTTATATATAAGCCAAGCCAACAAGGTGAAGTACCAACACAGCTCTACAATGTTGTACCAATAGCATTGAAAATAGTACCACTATATTGAGCCCTATTCACAGCTAAATAAACATGTGTCCTTCTACGTCCTGTTGTTTTCAATTAGTTCGCTTTGGTTCTTCTGTCAGTTCTTTTTATCTTTCCAGTCGTTTCTATTTTTCTATTTTTCATTCTCCCCATTCTCACTCTTGGTGGTGAAAGAGAAGAAGAGACTTAGAAATAGAGGTGTTACATTTTCGGAGAGGAAGAGAAAATTGATGGAAATTTTGAGAAGAGTGATTTAACTCCCGAGCTGCTGCATCAATTGGTGATGAAATTTTATATTTGACTACCGAAATTGGAGGTCAGTTTTCATTCTAATCATAAATTTATGAGGTTTTCCATCCAGTTTCTGGGTTTAATTATTTTTTTCATGAGATACTGATTTCTTATTTATTAAAGTCAAAATTATCTTTAACTTTTTACGTGTTGTTGGTTTGGGAATTGGGAAGGTTAACAGGAATCTCAATAGAAATCTTGTGAGTTCTTGAAGCTCTTTTGGAGACACGGGAGATCATTTCTACTTTGTCTCAATTTCTTAGGTTTAGATTAGGAAAAATTCAATGAGAATACAGAAAAGCTCTGTGAGCAAAATTCTCAAAAGTTAGTACTATATGACAGCCAATAGTCGTTTTCGACGATTTCCCTCCCCTGATAAGTCTTTTAGAGATTTTACAGCATTTTCCTTTTTGTGATTCATTATTTTCTATCTCTTACATATTCTCATCTTATTTAACTATTTTTTATCGATTAGATTTTGTTTTGTTCATTTGATTCTTAGTTAATATGTATTTCTCAATGTTAATGCGTTAACATCGAGATGCAACACATATATTGAGAATCTGGAGCCTAGCACACACGTTGTTCCTAATTGAGGAAAAACCAAAAGAAAAAGGGTATCAGAAAAGGAACATCTAGCCAAAGTGATGTAGACTTTGTAGCTGTACATTAATTAGGTATCGACCAATATCGAACATCTATTGCAATGTCTATTTTGATGAAGTAATCGATTTTATAGAAAGCACATCGAGAAGCTAAGATGCAATTTGATCAATATTGAACATCTACTGCAGATTTTTATATAGCTTTTAATTGGGTTGCAGCTCCTCTCGTGGTGTCATACAGATAGGAGTGTGTATGTGTGCTCTTAGTACATAACTTATATGAGCATTTGTTTGTGTGTTTGTGCTTGACTCAGTGGCTAGATTGCGCATGTACAGGTTTACCACTATAGATTGTATTTAATTCGTCAATATGCATAAATCCTATTTACCTACAAGCGTTGGAGTTCATCGACTGGTATCTAATTTTCAGTGTTATCTCTACATTTAAATTGCACTTGTAGAATAAATTGCATAAATTTTTTGATGTGATGATGGGGCAAAGACAAACAAAGACAAGCTATGAACACAAAAAGCTCAAGTATCTGAGCACCAGTGACGTAGAGAAGGAAGCAACATGTGTTGAATCTGAATCCATAGAAAAAATTCAACCATCCATGCCATCAAAAGAGTTGTAAAAGGTCAATCTACTTATGATTGTAAAATAAATGACTATACTTCGAACATTAAAGTTTTAATGAGCTCTGACTTTTGCAAAACATGAATACTGAAGAAAGCTTCCAATTCAGACGAACAAAGAGTGAGTAATATCTAAGAGATTGGCTTGGTTCGTTTACAATTAGAAAAGAAATCTCATGCCACCGGTTCATTATGTTCATTTCGTGACACATGCTCAATCTTTATATTTATGTGGACATCTTCTTTCAACTTTCACTTCTCCATGTTACTGCTACTTTGTTGCTGGAGTTTGGGGTTTCTCTTACATATCTCATGGACACTTCTCTAAGAGGTCTCAAGAGATTAGTGATGGGTGTCGTTTCATATATTTTCAGGGATTTAGATTAGTTTAGTTGCATAGAAGCAAGGGTTTTACCCTGTGCGCACCCAAACGGTAGCGGCTGTGGGGTTTCCTTGTCATAAAAAAATATATTCTCCAAGGCTTCATCAATTTTCATTATTTTACTACTGAATTCTGAGTATTCTAGAAAATGTCCGGTTTTCTTATGGCTATACTAGAAGTTTTTGCACAGTTTATCTCGCGTGTGCCTTGTTATTCTTCTTCTTCTTCTGGACATGCATATCAATAATTGTATTTGATTTTTTATTTTACACATCAATTTGGGCCAAGTATTTCTAATCATTAGTTATATCGCTATAGCATATATATTGAATGTGTGTGTCTGATATGGATTTATTATCCTTCGATCCAAGTAGCTCGCCTGAATGTATTCTTTTATACTTTTATTTTGCTTGATATCGTAAATGAAATAACCAAATTAGGACAGAGGGGAACATTTTCCAACCAAATATAAAGAGTAGAGTGTATTGTGTATTTTGCACAATACAAATATTGTGCTTGGCAGAGTATAACCAAAAGAAATCGACTCAAGGATTCATATATCATGATAAAACTACCATCTAAACATAATAATTGGGGCATTTAGAGGTGTTGAACCCTTTAATTCAGATTGTTCGGAGTACAAATATAAACACAATATGAGCTCTTCCTTGTCATAATATGTTTAGGTGCCACTACATCTCTTACTTATCTATTCAACAATAATATCTACTACTGGCTGCAATATGTATGGTTAACACTGGCCCAAAAGATTTAGTTTGGTTGTTTAGTTTCATAAAACAAACAACTGTCAATCGTACCTCCGGCATGACACACTCTAAATTTTAAAGGGTCAATCATGTGTAGAGCTCAATTTAAGATGAAATGTCATTTTAGAGTATATCTAAATTTAGTGTCTGAACATTGTCATCTTACGAATGAATATCTGCTATTTTTCTTGAACTAATTGGATATTCTATGTAATACGACTGATAAGTAATATTTTTCTCCAATGACCGCAGTACTTGAAATCGAGCTTCATGTTGCATCACGGGATAAACAACTACTTCAATCACAAACATCTAGCTAAAACAGCTATACATAGAGGCGTTGACTCTTGCAACATTCAGAAAATACATTGTCTTTGTCTGAAGTTGAGAGTCACGACAAAAACGAAAGTGTGCTTCCAAGTTCTGATCCTTTGTTAGCTAAATGAAAATCATAAGAAGTCAAATTTTCATGTAATGTTACTTCTGTATATATAGGTGTATTTCATTCATAAATTGATTTACTGCCATTTATATATTTCTCTACTACCATTTTGTAGTACATGCTTCCGCGGCTACAAAAACAATTGCTTACACCTCTTATCTTTGAATTAGGTGAGTCGGCAGAATTGAAAATTTCTTTTAATCTAATAAGTTTTATGTCTAAACATTACGTGTTTGAATACCAAGATCAACATCAAGTAGATGTGATGTAAGCAGAAAAGTTTTTTCCACCACACTGATTACTTCAAATAGAGGTATGTCTATCTTTGTTAGGCCAATATCACATTTAACTTAACTTATTTATAATAGTAATTATAGTTTACCATCTACAGGTAAAAAAAGGATTTGAAATCAATTAACAGAGTGGTAATCTTTTGCCAAAGAAAGACTCTGCACTCCGCAACAAGGTTAGTGAAATTTACATTCCATTTCTATTCGTCTAATCAAATAGACTACTTACTTCTTTTAAAGTTGATACAAATTCTTAATTTGAGGAATAGAAATGGTGGATGATTATGTTGCATAGTCGCGAATTGATCTTAGAAAATATTTTTGAATTTGCAGGTATGATTTAGCTCTAAAATTGTAAAGTTTAAAGATCACTGTCCTTGACATGAGTGTTGTAATAAAAAAAAATTCATATTGTAGGTGTTCTATGGTTAATAAAAACTTCTCCCCTCAAGTTTGCATGTTAGCTTATATATGTATATATGGTGATAATTAGTAAAAATAAGTTCTCTCTTCTTTCTTCTAAATAAGGAAAAAAACAAACAAAGACATGCTTTCAAGCTATACATTGGACAACATCTCCAGATTATCCACGTCTCTCATAGTGACTCCTACTCACCAGCAAGTTATTCCCATTGTGAAACATTTGTAAGTTTTACAAATATAATAAATTTCTCCTGGAAGCATTTACAAATATAAATATAGTCCTACTAAATATCTTATGGGGCAGGGTGTTTATAGCTAGGACTTCAAATCATATTATGGTCATCGTGGTAATAATCACATTATGATTGTGGTGTTTTCGCTATCCACTGCCTTGTAAACAAGTTGTTAGAAGGAAAAGCTGGTCAAAAAATAATTCATACATTTTCTTTGGCAAAACTTTGCTTTTGATGCTAGAGTGATTTTCTCTTTTAGGTTGCTAATCTTTCTATTGTGCCTTTTCCTTTTAGTTCTTTCACATTGCGGAGGAGTTTTTCTATACATTTCACATTACTGTTTTTTTGTTCTCCTGGACAAATTGAATTATCCATGTGGAAGCACATAAAGTGAATTTCAAATAATTTGCAAAATTTTTGTGTGCTCGAGTGTTCTGGATGTAATTAGCAGAAAAGGCGTACGAAAGACAAAAGCGTTTGAATGCACAGTGTGTCACCGATAGGCAATATTAGTGCCTTGGTATTATATTTTTTGCTTATAGATTTCCTTACAACAGAATATATCGCTATCATATGACTGAAGGCTCATTCACATTACGTTAAACAATGTCGATTCTATACTATATAACTTGGTATTACTTGTGGTTAATATGTTGTGAGTACTTGATCAACTTAATAGTATTACTTCTGTTGATATTTGATCAACTTTATATTACTTATGATTGAAACAAATACATTGATAAAGCAGATGAGAGATGGCTGAATAGTATGTCTTTCCTCACCATGATTGCAAGTGTACCTTTCAAATTGACCTAATTGATGGTAGTGGGTTGACATCAGCCTTAATTTCTTGAGGTTTGGCTGAAAAAAATGCTCTTCATGACAGCTGAACACATATTTGACACAACTTGCGTCAAAGCTATCCTTTATTTAAATGTACTAGTATAGTTTATATATATTTTAAATTTACTAATACTGCAAAGCTGTCCAACCAACTTTATTTGCACCATATATTTAATTGAGTCGAAGAAATGCCTATTTCCAATTTCAGAAGCAACTCCTTCCTGCTAACCATGTCCAAAGCATGTTGTCAGATAGATGCTTCCAAATTCAACTACGAAAGTCATACCGGAGGGACTCCTATGTCACAAACATAACCCTATCAGTTGTCTTACACAGAAAAGGAAGTCATCTTTCCACCAACAGTGGGAAAAGAAAGAGGGAAGGGGAACAACATCTTATTCTCTTCGTGAGAACTTCCGGATAGTAGAAGCATTCAGAACGGGCTCCGCATTCATTTCGTTGGCAGAAACGATCCATTCCATTCGGGGCTTCGGGGAACCAAAAAATTGGACTTGAGAATCAAGGATAGATAGACAAGAGATAGATAAACGATATATATATTTCTCACAAAAAAATTGTGAGATAAAGAGCAGATGATGAGAAAATAAAAAAAGTCAAGCCTCGAAGCACAAGTGAGATAGCGTTGGAACCATATGATGTTCTACTCGATTATTCAAGCTTTGGATTGAAAATTGAATCATCCACACCAGTAAAAGGGCTATAAAAGGTCGACTTCTTAGGTACGTACAACAAAGCTTAGATGGGATTGGATTTTTAAATTGAGACGATTGAAATATAATGTAACTCAAATTCTCTTTTCATATATTTTGACTTTCTCGGTATTGTCTATGATTGTAGGAAGTATCTTCCTTATTTTTGTTACTTTTGGTGACTGTTAAAGGAAACTTTTTAGTTGTTACTTTTGATGACTGCAAACAAAACTTTTTGGGATTATCATCTGGTACAACTACACTCAGTAAGGAGAACCATCACATGGAACTAACAAAGATGTTATTTAGCGTTTTTGCTGCTTGATTTAGCCCAGGTTGGTAGTTCGAACTCTTCAAGTTAATAAAATCTAGATTCTAGCAGTACATGTTTTTCAACTTGATATTCATTGAGTATTTATTAGCATTAGTGTTTGTTATTAACTATTGATCTAAAGGTAGCAAGTTGTTAGTGTCTGTTATGAAATTTTCATTGAGAATTTGTTAGCTATTAGTGTATGTTATTAAATATTGATCTAAAGGTAGTTCAAATTCATTAAGTTGATAAAATCTAGATTCTAGTAGCACGTGTTTTTCATCTTGGTATTCATTGAGTATTTGTTACTTTTTTGGGGGTAGAATGGCTTCTAAGAGGAGTAGTCCCTGTCATTCACTACAATTTTGGGTACATCCTTATTATGATTAATTTTCGTTTGGTACAAACTGCAGAGAAAGTTAATGGTATCTATGCCATAAGAATGACCCAAAAGTATGTTAGATGGTTACTTTTATCTTCACAGATGCTCAAAACGACTTACAAAGATAGTAACTTAAATTATCTAGAATTTCAGAAGGATATATGAATTGTGATATAACTGGTAACATCTTTTGAGTTATCTATTAATTTCTTTGTTTTCTTTTGGGTGGGATGGAGACATGATAGCTTCTGAGCTTCTTATTCATCCCAAAAAAGGACACCCTTATATAGCTTTTCGTGATCCTTTATTTTTTATAGCACCTTTTCTTTTTGTTGGTAATGAGAAGAAATAGAATGATTTTCAACTGTTTTCTTTATTAAGATGCATAGTTGACCTTTTGTCCCAGTTTATTAATCAATGGGTTTGTGAATGTGCTTACATCATATATAGGTATCTCTAGACTTGAGGACTACATTTTTTTGGCTTGACATTTTATTGTATCTTCATATTAGCTTACATACAACATGACTGGAGACAATATGTTTTCATACTCTATATTATCGTTAAGTACAAAGCTTTTCTGTTAAATGGGGTCATCTCTTTTATGTTTCTTTTCCAGCAATTCTTTCTTGCTGCATTGTTTCATAAGATTTTGTTATCTTCTTATAAAATGTATACACTTCTTTTATTTCCACCTTACTTGACAGATTGATACATATCTTTTCAAGGGACCTATTTGCTTCATATGATATAGCTTTTGCCTTTTTGAATTGTTGAAGAACGATTGCTAAACTAGGGGATCCACCTCCAGCACTGTTGAATTAGGATATGCTCATGATGTATTTGAAGATATGGATTGTTGTTGTATAATGACTATTAGAATGGTCTGTGAATAGGACTCTGGATTTTTCCCTTCTTTTTTTGAAGTCTGGTACTAGACTGGTATATATGTTATATTTCAAATTGGACTTGTGAATATTTCCTTGATAATTTATATACTACCTTTTTGTTCTTTTAGTGGATAGAACTAACTTTGCACTTGGTAGAATTGTTTGACAAGAAATTTATAGTGACCACCATAATGGAAAATTCCTATATGCCTTTGTTGATGGAAAAGAAAGACAATGTTTCCCTATGAAAGGTATTAAATACCTCTGCATCAATTCAGTTGCAATATATCGATACTGTTTATAGTTGTATATCTTCGTGCATCTATCGCTTTTAAGTGTAAAATGTTGGGCCCGTGCTCAAGCATGGGCCATGCCACTCTAGTCTTAATATTAATGAAACAAATGAGGTCGGCTAGAAGGTGGAGGATTTGTGGCTTAGGTCGCAGGTTCAAGCCCCACACCATGCAAAGCGAAGCCTGGTATTTAAGTAGAGAAGGGTAGAGGGGCGGGCCCATTATTCACCGAGTTTAGAAAGCTGTGATTGGTCCAAAGGCGGGTCACAGATGGATTTCTCGGTTATCAAAAAAAAAAAGAGGTCGGCTAGAATCATAGGTTTAAATAAACGAAGTGGATAACTTAAGCGGTCCGCTGATAAGGAAAAGCTTCCATTCCTCCAGACTTCTTGATCCAGCAGATGTACTTGCGGTACTGTTTCCAGTTCTTTTATTGGGAAATTATCTTTTCTGTGTTCATAATTTATAAAGAAGTTGTAAATAACTGAAAGGTTCTCTGTGAGTTGGAGCAGAATTTTCATGAACTGGTTCTTGTGCGGTGTTGCTCAAGGGTAACATATGTATTTTCTGTGTCGCAGCATTACAGATTTATGTTGTAGGTTCTTTCTGTAACATTTATATGCGTGAAGCAATAACCCTGACAGGTGAAATATGTTTCTCTCAGATTGCTCCCATAGAGGCAGACTCTCACTTGAGGCTCTAGCATGTGTCGGACATATTGCTAAAGCAATGGGACCAACCATGGAGCCTCATGTTCGTGGTCTCTTGGATCCTATGTTTTCTACTAGGTTTTCCGTAACACTGGTTGATTCGTTAGAGTTACTATCTGAAAGGTTCTCTAAGTTTGAGCAGAACTTTCATGAACTGGTTCTTTTGTGTGGTGTTGCTCTATGTAACATATGTATTTTCTGTCTCAGCATTCCACCTTTGTTGCTGACCATTCACAATCGGTTGTTTGAATGTATCTCAGCAATCCTTTCAAGATCTCATCATCCAATGTCAAGACAATCAGTTGCTTTGAGTCGAGGGCATCTTGCTACAATTACCCCCCAAGTACCAGTACTGAGTGGTTCTGTGCTAGTTCAACTTACTTTGCAAACTCTTGCTCGTTTTAATTTCAAGGTTTGTTGTCTATATTTTTGTGCACTTTATTTCCCTTCTTGACAGTTAAGTTTGATAGTGGATTTGGGTTACAGGGGCATGATCTTCTTGAGTTTGCAAGGGAGTCTGTTGTTATATATTTAGAAGATGAGAATGGAGCTACACAGAAGGATGTTGCGTTGTGTTGCTGCAAACTCATAGCAAATTCTTTTTTGGTGATGTCTTCTACGCAATTTAGTCCTTGTATAATCAATCACGCAAATGGAAAGCAACGTCGACTAGTTGAAAGAAGTAACTTGTTATTGCGTGGAATTGGGAGTCACAAATGGCAAGGATACCGAACTCAGTTGCAAATTCTTTAGAGATCAACCTCTCGTTACTCCTTGGATCATCAGACCCTGATGAAAATTACTTGTCCTTCATGGTTAAGTATGGTTCTTTCCTTTTCGTTGAGCTGATTATCTTTTAGTGGATCAAAATACTAACTCAATCTGATGATGTGGTTTGTTGTAGAAATGCTTTTTCGGTGTTCGAGAATGCGGTAATCTTAAAATATTCAGAGACAAAAGGCGCCTTGACTCACATAATCAGGACATGTGCTACCAATTACCAAATACCACTATGCTGCACAATCATGTGTTTCAATTTTGCATCTGGTTCAAAAATATGATTTTGCAGTTTCCCATTTGGCTGATACAGTTGCTTTGGGTTGAAAAGAAGTATGCTGATGGTAGCATGGGTTCTTCTCTTATCAGAGAGATAGGAAGGACAGCCCCCGAAAGATTATGTGATGGATACAATAGGGGCCGAAAAGGTTGGGCGCTTTCTTGTAGAGTTTGCTGATAGATTGCGTAAGTTGGTCTCAACTAATATTGGCATATTAATCCCACATTTTGGAGTTGAATCTTATTAGATGAGAAATGTTCTTGTTGGGATGTTGGGTAAGTTGGTCGTGAAGGCTTTTGATGATAGTGAAGTTAAAGTGAGTTCTAAATCGATTCGTCTCTGAACCACACAGGCCATGTTGGAAATCTTGTTTGTAGGGATGTGTCAGCCTATGCAAGGAGTCGAGTGCTTCAGGTGTGGGCTAAATTATGTGAAGAGTATTCAGTTTCATTTGGCACGTGTAATATGTGAGGTTGCAGAAGTAGCGGTTGGGAGGTCAGAGGAAAAGAGTGCAATTGTCAGAAAATCAACACTGAATTTACTTATTATGATGTTGTTGTTGTAACCACCGGTGCCGGAAATATCAATGCTCTCAATAGAGTTCTTGTCCACTTGTGCACCAGAGGCAATCCTAAGGTTCTTTGATTTCTTCTCTTTCAAGAAAAAAAAATTGTTGGAAATTGTGGAGTTGGAACAGTTCAGGGAATCTTTATGTTCTTTAGTCATTTGTTGAATTGGTGAGGAAGTGGAGTCATACATGATTTTTCATTTTGTTAGGATACAAGACTGTTCAAGATTTTAGTTCTTGGTACATCCTGAATTCTTCTCTTGAATTTTTTATTTTTATAAAGAGTTCTTTTTCTTGATTTTCTTTCCTCAATTTTAACAGGAAGTTTTGGATAGAGTTATTTGAAACAACTCATCTTAAGTTATTTTCTTGATTTTTTTTTATAAAGATTTCTTTTCTTGATTTTCCTTCCTCAATTTAACAGGAAGTCTTGGATACAGTTGTCTGAAACATTCCTCGTGAGTTCTTTTCTTGATTTTCCTTCCTCGATTTTACAGGAAGTCAAAAGAGATTGAAATAGAAAGAAAGCAAAATGATGCACTTTACTTTTGGGCACATTTATTTTTATTTGGATTTTTGTGGAAAAGGCGAACAGATATACTCCTAAAGTCTTTCTTTTGTATAGCCTTAGAAGGAAAGCAAGGTGGATCGGAGGACGACTACTTTTATCTAACACAATTTTTATTACTAGTGTGGGTTCCTTTATGTTTTTGTTATAATCGAGTTTGATATCATGACATATAGAAGTGACTGTTCACTGTTTTGTATACAAGATTCCTCTTATATGCCTCTTGTTAATTATGCTTATTTACTTTCCCCTCCATCAATCAAGAGAGATGGATAGGTCGTGGTTTTAAATTTATATCAATCATGTTAGTGAACTTTATAGTTTGAATAATTATGTGAATACCAAGTTTTGTTTGTGTTTTCAATCACTTTTCCCGTTTTATTTTCTATTTAAGGGTTAGCATAGCAGTCTTTTGACGTAGGTTTCTGTCTTAATCATATAACATTTTGTTTTGGCCAAATGTTGTTGTTTGAGTTGAATGCTACTGGATGCTCTCTCCCTCTTCCTCTTTCTAGTTTTCCAAGTTCCCTCTTCAAAAGTTCCAATTACTAGAAATCTTATTTTATTCTCTCTGGTAGGATGGGGCTGCATTGACTTTGAGGCGGCTTGTAGATAAAGAAGCTTGTGATCTTAGTGGAGAAGATTTTGCTCGTTTTATGGATCATCTATATGAACGCATTACCACATTTCTTGATAGTAATGAAGTTTCTGAAAATCTAGGAGCGTTGAGGGCTATTGACGAGCTAATAGATGTCATCATCAGCGAAAATGCATCAAAAGTGGCAAAATTCTCCAATTACACGCTCGTTACTTTGAAACAAAGCGTGATCCTGAAATCTCGATCATTGCTTGTAAAGTTCTTGGTCACCTAGCTACATCTGGTGCAATGACTGCAGATTGATCAATAATTGTTGCAGCCTGCAAGGAACAAGCTGTTAACAATGATATCATATTCTTGATCAATAATAAAAGAATAAATTACTTAAGTACACACCATTATTTATCATAATTCTCAATTTTTCCCTATCATTTCAGAATAATACAAAAATGCCTACTTTTCACTACTTTTCACCCAAAATCCAAACCATTCGGATACATTATTCCTCTCCACTCCAAACAAACGTTCCACACTCCTACATTCACTCCTTCATCTCTCCCTATTTTCACTCACACAATCAAATCAATTATCTCATTTTCCTAATTTGAATTTCAAAAAGTTTCTCTCTAGTCAACCAATTTCAAATCTGAAAATTGGTAGTCTCATCTTCTTCAATTTGTTGTTCTGCGTCTTTTTATTTTTCATAGATTTTGTCTGATACCTTTACGCTTAACTTTTCCTTTCAAAACTTAAAAAAAAATCAAATTGATTTCGATTCTTAATGTGAATCTCCAAGACGATTCAGAATTTCTCACAATTAAGTAACTTCTTTTTTGGTTTGTATTTTTTTGAGTTAACCTTGTCATGGTTCCTCTTCACCCATTATTATTTTCAACCTCTTCTTGCTCCATCATCTTCGTTGTACCACAATATCCAAACGATGGGTGTGTATTTTTTTGTGAGATCAAATGAGTAGATCGAAGACATTTCTTTCCTTCTTTTATACCCCTCTCTTCTTAGTTGCTCCTCTTTCTAGGGATCTAACGGTCGTAGACCACCTTCTTGTGACTATGTTGAAGAATTCTTTCCCCCCTTTGAGTTCTCGAGTGAAAGGGTCACTATGTTTATGGGTGGGTGTTTCAATTTGTGTATATATTTTTTTATGCCTAACACGATGGGTGAGTGAGTGTTTCAACTTATTTATGTATTTTTTTATAGTTTTTTTTTAGATCTGGATGTATTTTTTGTGTTTTTGGTGAAATTTTTGTGTATTTGTTCATTTTTAGATATTTGTATCAGTATATTTAGGGGTATCGTTTCACTGTTGTACTTCTTGTATCAATGTAATCAAATGTATTTATTTGCTGATATACTTTTGTATCAATAAATTCAACTTATACATTTATATAAGATATTCAAATATATCAGCTCATTTAGTATCTATTTCTTCCCCTGTTGTTAGTTTCTTTAAATTTGATACATTATTGTTAAAGATCTAAGTATCATATTATTATGTATCTTGTTTTAAATCTCTCTCTTTTACACATAAAATCTTAATTTTGATATATTTTGTTGACATATTATGATTAGTGTATCAAAGGTATTAAGTATCAAATTATATGATGGAATGTAACATGCATAATAGTGTATCATAATCTAAATTAGTTAAACATGTGATACTTAAATAACATTTAATGAATAAATGATCTTACATTTTGTATCAGACTCAAATAAATGGCAGATTGTATACAACATCATTTGGTATTGAGTATCAGTTATTCATTTTTACAAATAAAATCCTATTTTTTGTCCTTTTTAAAATAAAATATTTATGTCAATGTATCAAAGAGTAAAGTTCAAATTATATGATGGGTGTAAATTGAAGAACAGTGTATCATAGTCTAAAAAAGTTGAACACGTGATACTTAAATGTCATATTATAAATATATGATGTTACATTTTGTATCAGATTCAAATATACTATATACAACATCATTTGGTATTGAGAATCAGTTACTATTTTTTTTATCATTAAGTATCAACTAAAGCGAAAGATACTACGTAGTTAGAATTATGTATTATCTAGAATTATGTTCACATTTTAATTTCAATTTGATTTCAACCAGTTCAGCATCTATCATTTTAGATAATAGCTTGTACCAAATTCTCAAACTTTTATATAACTTGACAATGTGAACAAATTATTAACAATAAGAAATATAGACAAAATTGAAAATTGTAACATTTCAATTTATTGTATGAGAAATTAATAAACTAATAATACTTTGTAATGCATATATTTGTAACAATGAAAACTCTATAAATTGAAATGTTACAATTTGAAAATTATTAATCTGAAACATCACGGTATTCTAAATAAAAACTTCGTCAACCATCTTTCGAAAAAGAAAGTACAAGTTCTTCGGTTGTGACCTTATCTACAATGCCCACAACAGTTTGTGTTTGTGGTTAGCTTTCCATTTTGAATTTTTCTTTCTTCTTTTTCTTAGTCGTCTAGACATCCTTTTGTATCTTGGTGGTTAGATAATTTCTTCCAAAACGAATTCTGAAACTGACCAATCGTTCTTATCCGGCATGGAATCCATTATGTTCATTATTGAAGTACCTCACTTTGAATATATCTGAATTTCTCCTAACAGATGCCTTCAATCTTCAACAACAGTCTTCCAAAAAACACACTTTTATATAATTTTAATTATACCAAATATATTAAAATGAAGCATAGTTTCATGTATCATTCCAAAAAAAAAGTTCAAGATACATTATTATCATGTATTCTTAATGGACCGTAAATGCACTTAGTGTCTTACATATTATTGTCGACAACAAATTATATGTGTCAGATACACATCAACTAACTGATACATTTTATACTTTTGTGTCTTAATTACCCATGCCTCTATAATGATACATTACAAAAAATAAAAAGAACGAATTAACATGTACATGATACTTTATAATAACCACGCGTTGATACACAGATCTAAAAATCCAACACATATGCGGCAAACTAATAATGTATCAAGTTGTAACTAGCAATGTATCATGACTAATTTATTAACAAACACATTCAAAACACACAAAAAATGTGTGTCTTAATTACCCATGCCTCTATAATGATACATTACAGAAAATAAGAAGAACGAATTAACATGTACCTGATACTTTATTATAACTACACATTGATACACAGATCTAAAAATCCAACATATATGCGGCAAACTAGTAATGTATCAAGTTGTAATTAGTAATGTATCATGACCAATATATAACAAACACATTGACAAAAAGTAAAAAAAGTGTATTACAACACAATAATTCTGATCACTTACCTTTTGTTATCAGATATTTCAACTCAAAAATTGAAGCTATGATCTATTTTGTATTTTGCCATTTCAGCCATTAGAATTGCTTTATCGGGTATAAGTGCTTCAACTTCACATCTGAATTGTTTGTATCAACTATATAATTTATTCTTTGTATGTAACAAGAATCATCAATTTTCGATTCAACCAGGTTAAGAGCATGTGCGTCCCTTTTTCCACCTTTAACACTGTAACACCTCGTATCTGAAACAGACCAAAAATGCAGATTTTGAGAAGTTACAGATGCAACACACGATTTCCATCTACGGATAGTAAGTCAGACTACGACCCGTGCTGGTGGTCCGTGGTTCACCACTGCAACCCCTCCCCAGCCAAGCTCAGAAAAATAGGGTAGGTCTCAACCCACGGTCCGTAGGTCAGACCACGGTCCGTGGTCTGTGTCCGTGGATCAAGACTCATTTATCGTGCATTGGTATGATCTCCTTTCTAATCCATCGTTATGCGCTTAAGATCATGCCTCCCTGTAGAGCTAACGCCAGGAATGCTAACGTAATTCCTCTAGTCCCAGACCATGAGGTTAAGAACGAAGAGTTTCAGAATGCGATCCAACTATTGGCTCAGAGTATGACCAACAATAACAATCAGCAGGTTCCATTTCCTACTAATAGAAATGGTAGATCAGTGGTAGCTAGATTTCAAGATTTTTTTTTAGGATGAATCTGGCTAAGTTTTAGGGTCACAATTTGGTAAAAGACCCACAAAACTTCATTGATGAGGTTAAGAAAATCTTT